>NW_012116266.1:8987045-9014021 GCF_000951035.1 Colobus angolensis palliatus
ATAAAAAAGGATGAGTTCATGTCCTTTGTAGGGACATGGATGCAGCTGGAAACCATCACTCTCAGCAAACTATCACAAGAACAAAACCAAACACTGCATGTTCTCACTCATAGGTGGGAATTGAACAATGAGAACACTTGGACACAGGAAGGGGAACATCACACACTGGGGCCTGTTGTGGGGTGGGCAGAGCGGAGAGGGATAGCATTAGGAGATATACCTAATGTAAATGACGAGTTAATGGGTGCAGCACACCAACATGACACATGCATACATATGTAACAAACCTGCACATTGTGCACATGTACCCTAGAACTTAAAGTGTAATAAAAAAGAAAAAGAAAACAAAGAAGCAAACAAACAAACAAAAAAAGAAGTTATTTTGTGATATCTGAAGACTTCCTATTTCCTTTACGTATTTGGGTTTTTGTCCATAATAAAAACTACAGAATGAAAAAAAAAAAAAAGAAAGAAAGAAAGTAATGGCTAAGGCCACAAATACTTTTGCACCAACCTAATAGTTGGCAAATAACACTTGAATTTTATTTTCACTTATTCCTGCCCCTGAAAGTTACTCACTTGTAAATAAAGGATTCTTTTCTGATTATTTCTAATAGTGAACATGAATGATGTGTGAAGTACAAGAACAAATAATTAGATGCTTTTGTTTACAAGCCATGGATGGAAAGTGAAGCCTTTCGTTGGTCATTACAAGCCTGCAAGATGGTCTGTAATCATTATATTGGAAGATTTCCAGATGGCTGACTTTCTTATTCAAATGAAAGTTTTAGTATTATGTAAACATACACTGTATATATATGAATTTTTCACTGTGTGATAGTATATGAATGTGTATATGGGGGGGTGGGGGGGAGGAGAGAGAGAGGTATACCTAAGAACTATGAAGAACTGAATGGTGACAGCTGAATTTGGTGCCATTAAGAATGAATCTGTGAGCCACGATGCCTTTCAATAGACCAGATCAGCTGATTCTTCTGGACACATCTAATTTTGCCATTATAGATATGTGAAATTTAATAGAAGCTTTTGCTTTGTTTTGCATTTGGGCTTTGATGTCTAGGGTTTGGATATGCAGCATTTTCTAAAGCTGAAATGTTATAATCCGCAGGGGAATCAGGGAGCAATTCCATTGAAGACAGAAAATTCATGAGATCTGAAGACATGGTGACAATGGATGGTAAGCTATATTCATAAGAAAACATACACGCACACACACTCACAACCTCCTTGGCAATTCTTTTTCTCTTTGACCTCAAAGTCTAACTCAAGGAAGACTCTTCTTTGAGACTGATGTTAGTAAGATTAATTACAATTTTATTCAAATCATAATTTTATTTTTTTGTGGAAGGAAAATGCTGGCCGTGAGCGTAGAATGGGGCTATTTTAAGTTTTTCAGATGGGAAGATAAGATAAAAATAATTATAGGGACCCATTCCTTGTCCATTTTACTCTCAATTATTTTTCCCATGTGGAAGGCTGCTTCTACAGGCTCTACCTTCCAGGTGGGTTCCAATACCCTCTCCACATCACAGTAAAATAAAATCTTACTGTTTCTAATATCACAGCTTTCTGCCAGCTGGTGCATAACAAGAGGCAATGGGAAACTAGTTAAAAGGTTTTAATCTAAACAGACCATAAATTTGGTTTGCCTTAAAGAATTATAAGTTTAAGTGACCAGATAGTCAAGTTGGGTTCTACTGCTAAGGACAAACACTAGGGAAACTGTGGGACAGGCAAGGTTATTCTCAGTGTGTCCTGAAGGTCCTTGTTGAGTGTCTGCACCCTCCCATTGGCACTAGTCCCTCCAGAATGTCCGGAAGCCCACCTTGTCCCTGCATAACATCATGTGCTCATTACCTTTACTGAGCTGATCCTCCCTGCTATGAAAATGAAACTGGGCTGTATCCCTATTTTGAGATTCTCTTTTCTGCTATGAACTCTATCTGCCCAGTCAGCTCAATTTCATCCGAATCTTAATTGTTTAAAGTAGTCAAGGAACTTTTCAATATATTTTCACCTCATTTCACATGACAGGCCCAGAGTTTAGCAACGTGAAGCCTCAGTCCTCCAAGGTGCAGACATGTAGGTAAGCCCAAGAAGCCTCTAATGCTGTGATTTTTAGGACCTACAGTGAGTAACAGGTGTCTGGGGACAACAGACCTTCTCCCTAACATCTTGGTCATCATGCTTGGTAGTGTATCACTGCCAAACATGACCGAATACTCACACCTTAACATGCATCGACCACGAGAGCTTTTAAATCTATAAGAAAGGTACAGGGATCTTTGACTTCTTGAGAAGAACCTGGTTTCTCCTCGTTATTATCATTTGAAATTGTTATTGGAACAGACCAATTACTGAGGGCTATTCAAGTCCATGGATACCTGTTTTGTACATACCAATGAATCAACACAAAATTAAGATACTCAGAAATAAAAGTCCTGATGTTGGTGCAACATTTCAACAACTTAGACATTTTTTAAAACTTTTTTCCCTAAAATTGCAATTTAGATTTCAGGAATACCATTACAAACATATATAGATACAATCATCTAATTTTCATGTATGTCTTAAAGAAAAATAGGGATCAAGGAAATTGTTAAAACTTATTAGGGAAACATATTAGTCATAAAGAAAAGATTTTCACCATTTTAATACATCATCTGTATATACTTTTCTAGGATAAAATTTATGAACCACAAATACGGTTACCACCAATCACTTCAAACACAAAAGTATATTGAACTGATCACTAAGCAAAAATCTTACACAACATGCATTAACAGTAGCCAGAAAATCTATCAGCTTAGAACAAAGATAAACATTTTTTTATGAAAAGTAAACCCAAATAATAGAAATTCTGGTAAATATGTTTGTCTCAGTATTTCCAACTGATACAATTCAACAAAGTTTAATATGTATGACAGTCTGTAAAGCTTTAAAAATACATATTTATGTTTCTAATGCAATCACATAAAACATGCAAAGTTCTATCAATGTACTGAGCTATCAAATTGCTTTCTGACTTGCTTGTCTCCTTTCTCCCTCCTGTTTGATTGTATAGGCAGTAATAAAGTTTCACTTTTGTTTCTCTGAAACCCATTAATGCTCTTAGGTTTACTTTCCTGTTCTCGGGTATTACATCACTTTCCTTGAACTAGATTTAAGAAACCATAGGAAATACATAAGAAAACATTTTAAGCAATGATTTTAACAAAATTTTCAAGGTTATTAACGCAAAATTTCCCATGATTTATAAAAACATAAAAATCATACTGCATATTTGGGGCCGTTAATAGGGTATTTCATAAATTATCATAATGTAAGCTGGAGTGGGTAAATGCCAAATGTCATGACATATGGCTTAGAGAGGGAAAATGACCAAGTTGATAGAGATTGGATTGAGTTGTGTTTCCGACTAATCAAAAGACTTAACCAGGGAGCTCTGAAAAAGTGAGATTTCTGGGCCCCAAGGTCAGTTGGTGTGGGGAAGTTGTGATGAAAAACAGCAACTCCCAGGTCATTTTCATGCAAAGCCAGATTTGAATGTGACTAGTCTAAAGTGAAATGTGTTGGAAGGGTTTAATAGAGGCCGAATTTCAAAGACTGAGTACTAAAAAAGGAATATAAGCTGTCTCATTAATACTTTTTATATTGATTATATGTTGAAATGGTGGTATTTGATAGATTGGATTAAATAAAATACAATATCAAAATTAATTTCATCCACTTCTTTTCACTTTTTCAATGTGACTGCTAGAAAATGTACGACTGCATGTGTGGCTTACGTTATATTTCTATCGGAAAGTACTGTCCCAGAGCAGAGGTTCTTAAAGTGTGGTTCCCAGATGAGTAGCATCAGCATCATCTGGGAACTTGTTAAAGATGCAAATACTCTGCTCCTCACCAGACAGAAAGAGAAGCTCTGGAGGGCAGGGGCAGCACAGCAATCAGTGCTTAACAAGCCATGCACTAGCAAAACCGTGAGAACCACTAGTGTCTCCATCCTGGAACATAAAGAAAGAGCCTCTTCCTTAATCCCAAATATTACACACAAGAAACAGATTCTCATGGAAGCCTAGAGAGATAAGGAGAAGATGAGTTTCCTCCAAATTATGTTGTTAAGGAATAATCTTTTCACAAATACGTTATTAATAATAATTAGCACACTTCTGGAGAACTTACAACGTACCAGACACTCTGCTAAGTGCTTGACATACAATTTTTTTCATTTTACCATCACAACTCTACAAATAGAAATTAAGATTATCCCCATATTTGCCAGGCGCGGTGGCTCACGACTGTAATCCCAGCACTTTGGGAGGCCGAGGCGGGCGGATCACCTGAGGTCAGGAGTTCGAGACCTGCCTGGCCAACATGGTGAAACCCCCATCTCTACTTAAAAATACAAAAAATTAGCTGGGTGTGGTGGTACACACCTGTAGTCCCAGCTACTCAGGAGGCCGAGGCAGGAGAATTGCTTGAACCCAGGAGGTGAAGGTTGCAGTGAGCCAAGATCACGCCACTGCACTCCAGACTGGGGGACACGAGCGAGACTTCATCTCAAAAAAAAAAAAAAAAAAAAAGATTATCCCCATTTTTACATACGTGGAAACTGAAGCACCTTTAAAGAGATCTAGTAACTGCTCAAGGTCCCATAGTAAGTGGCAGGGCCAGGACTCAAACCTAAGGCAGTCCAACTCAGCAAGCCCATGGCCATTGGGCTAATAGCACCTCAAAACCATCATAAATAAGTCACAAGGCTTACTGTCTATGAAATACAGTAAGAACTCCGCCAGGGGAATAAAACCGTTCTCCGGGACCTGCCTTCTCAGGCCAGACAGGCCCACGATAATGCCTTGTGCATGTGCAGGACGCACAAACTGCAGCGCGAAACCACTCCACTCACACAGGAATGGGCATAAATTCACTTGTTTTAAAGAAATGGCTATTTTTGGCTGGGCACGATGGCTCACTCCTGTAATCCCAGCACTTTCGGAGGCTGAGGTGGGTGGATCACCTGAGGTCAGGAGTTCGAGACTAGCCTGACCAGTATGACAAAACCTCGTCTCTCCTAAAAATACAAAAATTAGCTGGGGGTGATGGTGTGTGCTTGTAGTCCCAGGTACCTGGGGGGTAAGGTGGGAGGGGGGGAGGGGCTGAGACAGGAGAATTGCTTGAACCTGGGAGGTGGGGCGGAAGTTGCAGTGAGCTGAGATTACATCACTGCACTCCAGGCTGGGCAACAGAGTGAGACTCCATTCCCCAAAACACAAAAATTAGCTGGGCATGATGGTGTGCACCTGTAGTCCCAGCTACTCGAGGGGCTGAGACAGGAGAATTGCTTGAACCTGGGAGGTGGGGCGGAAGTTGCAGTGAGCTGAGATTACATCACTGCACTCCAGGCTGGGCGACAGAGTGAGACTCCATTCGCCACAACACCCCCACCAGAAAAAGGCTGTTTTCCTGCAGCTTCCTACCTCAGGTGAAGTTGCAGTTAGTGGGCCCTCAGCCAACAAATTGTTTCTTGTGAGCTGTGATGCTGCCAGTGGCTCCGTGACATTCTGGGGTCTAAAGGTATAACTAATTGAATTACTAACTTAAATTATTAAGTTAGAGTTATTAAAGTGTCTGTGTACCTGACTTTGGTACAGCCTAGACAATGCTATTGAAAATCCTGCATCACTATGATCATGTAGATACTGAGACATTTTCTCACGGCTGCTCAGAGGGGAAGAATCAGCACTGATCTTGTGTGTAGGAAGTCAATTATGCCATGTGATTTGAGAAGCAGCAAAAATCTCTCAGGCAAAACAGCATCCAACGGTATCTCTGAGTATGAGCTTCTTAAGAGACACACACATTTCTGCTTAGTTGAAGGCACGTTATTACCTCTGGAAGAAGGTGCACTACCACAGATTAATTTATTTCATTCTCCTACTGCCATCAATTGGCCCTTAGCAGAGAGCAGTGCTCTGAGAGGATGGGAAACAGGACAGGTAAGTTTCAATAGGGAGAGCTGGAAGGACTTCACATCTGTCTATAAAGGGCACCATTCCTCCTGATGGGCCATGGCACGAGGGTCTCAGGTCTCCAGGTTGTAGTCTCTTTTGGCTCTTACATACTACAGGTCTGTACCGGCACTGGGAGTTGATGGAAACACTTACAAAGGTGTGGGCGCCGTCTCCAATGATGTATAGTAGTAGGCTATTTCTCTGTACAGGTCACTTTTAAACCAGAGACTAACCATCCAGTGCCCTAAGCACAATCAGGGGCACTTGCATGCCAGCTGAAGAGGGAAACAGTGTTCCTTCTACAAAACTGAGATTTGGTCTAAATTTAGTAGTAGGTATGTTTTCTGTCGCCTAACTGTTCAATTGACTAATTTCTCTTCCATTTTGTCCCCTCCTTCTTTTCCTTCCATCCTTTGCCACTCCTTATCTGGCATGGTAACAACTGAGGTCTCTTCTATTTCAAGTGTTTTTGCTCTTTGTTTCTGTGGTTTAATTTCCACAGTTTAATAAAAGTTCTTGTTTCTCAAAGGAAAGTCGCTTTAATTATTAGGACTGAGAAACATAAAAAATGAAACACAGTGGTGACCGAAATATGAATTTCATATGAAGATACTTAGATTGGTATTTTTTGTTTAATTTGGAGAAAAAAACTCAAGGTTGCATTTTCATTCAAAGACATTTCAATGTACTCAACCCACTGTTAGAACAACTTCACTGAAAAGCATTTTAAGGGCAAATGTCAGAAAAAATTTCACATTTAAAAGCTCTGGCTTGGCCTTTTTTGAAAAGCAGGGTTAGCCTTTGGTTTAGAAATGTCACTGCCTACTAAGTTCTTTGTGGGGGGAAGAAAGAAAATTGAATGTTTTATTTAAACAGGTCATTAACAGTCAATACTTATGTGAAAAGGCCTGCTTTCAGAGGCAGATAAAAGCTTCCAATCTCTTAGAATATCACTTGAGCAGATCTAGGGCAAGGTGTGCTGATGCAAGTTTGAGACCTTCATGGGAGAACATCTTCACTCAACAGCCCCGAGTGCTGAGTGCTCGTACGGCAGGCAGCGTCATCTGCGTGGCGCACACTGTTGTATATGCTGCATGTACACGGCAGAGAGGAACACAAAGCGCACTTTCTGGCAGTCCCAGCTTTGAATTTTCCATTTCAGTACTGGCAAATGCTTATGAATGAAGATTAACCATTTTTGCATAAAGTGCCAAACCACCTCCCCACAGCAGCAGAATGCAAATGGGCACAAAAGAGCAAAGGACAGCTAAAATAAATGCGGCAGATCTAAGGCAGTGCAAGCACAGGGGGAGGAGGACGCATGGCAGGCTTTATTAGCATTCACCTACGGCATGGTTTTTCTATTTAATTTGAAATTATTTCATTTCATAGGTCTCTGCTCACTTGAGAATATAAATAAATGGCTTTTTCTAAAAGTGACCCAACGCTGGCTCCTATAAGGATCTGCTTCTGATTGCTGGGCTTTAAAGCAAACATGTGTTTCCATAGAGATGTGGGCGACCCGGACCTGGTGCAAGTACCCACTTGTATCAGCAACTCAATTATACTCGGTTCTTTTAAGATGCGATGATGTAAGCTCAAGTCTTTAAAATATGCCCATCCTCAGAGATGTCTCAGGAAAGGTGAAGTGGCCAACGTTATGTGAAGCAGAAAAGAGGTTCAGCAGAATAAATGCCACCCTCTTCAAGCACACTGTAATTGGTTCTCTCCCTGCAGAGCACACTGCTTTGCTCCCCCATCCCCCCAACCGCCCGCTGGCAAATCCCAAATTCCAGAGGGGTTTGGACAAAAGATCAAACATAGTTCTTTATACTCCAGAGCCCCAAGTACTTTACCACAAACTCCCCAATGTTGAAAAAGAAATATCATGTGTTCCCTTTCTTCCTTTCCTTCCCCCATCTCTTCAGCCATGGGCAATTCCTACAGAAAGGGCAATGTTTTTTCTTATAATTTGACAAACATTCATTAAACACCGACAATGCGCCAGGGTCTGTGGGGAATGCTGGCAGTGGTTAAAGTTACACTTACGGAACTCTTACCGTATACCCAGCACTGCTCTAAGCACGTTCCATGTATTAACTCCTTTTATTCTCAGAATCACCCTAAGCAGTGTATACTTCTATTTTCATTATCACCATTTTATAGAAAAATAAACGTGAGCACAGAGAGGTAAGCTACTCACTAAGTCACAGAGTTATTCAGTACCTGGTTGAGCTAAGATTTGAACTTACATCTCCTGGCTCCAGAGCTCTTGGCCCCAAAGGAGCTTACAGATCAATGATGAAGACAGATATGTACACAAAAACACAGGAGAATGCCAGGCAAGGAAGTGGCGAAGGAAATGACATTGAGAACTAAAAGAATTAGAGTTGGAATTCAGCTGGCTCAAGGTTCTGGGCACAGCAACACTGGGGCTGTAGTCTGTCCAGCTCAAAAGTCCCATCCCAGAGAGTTGGGTGCAAAAGCATTCGAGGCACGCTTGCCGTTAGTGGGATTGGGGATGGGGCTGTACGCTTTTTAAACTTTTAATGGCATCTTTACAAGGACAACACTGCATATTCATGTCCAAAGAAAACATGGATTATGGTTCTGCAATATAACTCCGGACCGGCAAAGAGAACCCCTAACTAAACCTGGCAAACAAAAGCTCTGTGTTTATAGTTATCTCTGGGAAGCTGGCTCGGTTGTCATGGAATAAAAATGCGGAAAAGGAACCCATCATCTCTTCACAGCACATTCTGGTTTCAAAAACCTCTGTTCCAACCAACTCACAGTATCCTAATTCACTGAGTCAGAACTCTCCTAGTAAACATTTAATAATTTTCTCTAAGTGGCAGAGAAAGTCAGGTTCTTCCTAGCTCCTTGAAATGTTACTGGCACTAGCTGAACAAAAACAGTATATGATGTACTACCTTAAACACACTGGCACTTGGTGGGAAAGAAGTCAGGGCTTAGATTTCCAGCTGGAAAGCGTCCCCAAGCAGCCAGCCCCCTTTCCCACCCCATTACTGCTCTTCTTACGGCCTCCCAGAAAATGTAACCTCAACTCACTTTTTAAGGTTTCCTTGTGCTCCAAATCAGGGCTCTCAGTCCAGTTTCCAGCGACTGGCTCTCTCAGGAGGCAGATAAGCTCTGTTCCCCCACTGGCCACCTTTATCAACTTGCTTTTACTGTGACCAGTAAGTCATCTCAGTAGTGACGAATGTGGAGGCAGAAACCAGGGTAGTAGCAGGATCTTGGGCGTGTCTGAGTAATCAGCAGTGGGCTGGTGGCCTTGGCCACCTGATCAACAGGAAGACTCACCTTCAGAAAGACTGCTTGTTTCTTTTTTGTGAAACTGCCCAGTGTTTTTGCCTTCAGGCTCCTGTTAGTGAATGCCAACTCTTCATCCTTCTTATCTTAGGGAAGGTATAGCTCTAAGACTGAACTTGCAACCTTTACACTGACTGCCCCTGAGGCTGAGGAGGTTTAGGCTGGGACTGTAGTCATCATTCCAAAGGTCAGTTTCTGGGCATGATTGTCTGCTAAGGGCTTCTTATCTTCCGGGAGACACCAGGACAGGCATATCAATCAATTAGTACACATTCTAGCACTGCACCCTGAAACCAGTTCCTGGTTCTACACCTAATTGAAAACATCTGTTAGCTAATTTTGCATTAAATGGAAAATGTACAAACCATGTCCAGGGGTATACATTTTATTAAGGGGCATGTGTTCACACAAGGAAGTGAAGTTCTTGCCTGATGTTTATTCAGTTTAACAGCAAAAAGCCAGGGTGAGAAGCATGTGGTAGAGCACATTTGGGGCAGAGCGGAGAAGGGTTTCTTACCTGTCAGACCTGCTCCATCTATACACACATTAATCCTATATATGTTACCTGTTCACTCGTTTGAGTTTTAGAAATCTAACACATATATTCTACATGTTCTTAGAAAGGCTCACTTCCCTCTTGGATCAGGCCCCACCATCAGAGCCCATCTAGCTGACCACACACAGGCAGTTGGCCTAGAAAGTTGCTACCACCAGCCCTGTGCCTCTGTCACCAAGCACAGGATCTTGGGCCCTTAAATATTCTCAAAGAGTAAACACAGTCTATTTTCTGCAATACAGATTATTCCTTATGTGCTTATGACCGAAAACAAGCAATTGCAATTCACCAAGATTGAATCCCAGCTCTGTCTCTTACTAGTTTTGGGATCTGGGCAAGTACCTTGATCTAGGCCGTGTTTCCTCATCAGTAGAGTGGGGATAATAATAGTAACTATGGCATAGGGCGGTAAGAAGGATGAAATGAGTTCATGTTTGTAAAGTGATTACAACAGTGCCTGGCACACAGCAAGTGCTATAAAAGTGCTATAAAATAATATAAATAGATTCCCTCATAGCTCATGTGGTGGCTTTCCCACTGTCCTCATTTTACAGGTGAGAATCTAAGGATTATGAGGTTACCAACATGCATCCAGCCAGTAACAGAGCCGGCCCTTGAAACCTGACCTTCTGACCACAAATTGTCCTGGTGTGGCTACACCCGTCCCTTTTCCAACTCACACTGTCACCTGATGGGAGAGGTGGGGTGACTCGAGAGAGGAGAGGGTGGCGGCCTGAGGCTAGAGGCCTGACTGCAGCCCTGTGAAGGGAATATGAACTCTTAGGGCTCTGTCTGTGTCCACAGGGTCATTTGTTTTCCATGCTTTTAAAATAGCTGCACTGGCAGAAGCAAATCCATTACTACAATATCACTTCCCCACAGAATGGATCGGAAACCCATGTCAGGTCACGGTTTCCTGCCTTGTAGCTATCAGATGTGCTCAGTGCTTTTGTGACCAAATTCACAGCTTAAGGTACTTGTCTTCAGAGGACAATAAACAGTCATAACATAGAAAGAGCAAAGTTCAAATAAAGCCTTGGAGCTAATATGGGAACGATCTAAAAATTACTAAACCTCTTTCCATACATGATTTCAAGTAATTGTATCAACATGAATAAAAGAAAGAATTTGTATGATTTTAATTCCCTTTAGTTTATTCTAATACAGTCACAGATAATAAAAACTCATTTTGATCATTTAGTATACACTCAAGATTCTAGGGGGTCATATTTACTATCTTAGTGAACTTTCAATTTCTAGCTGTAATACAAAATAGAAATTTGTCACCTGAAATATGCTGTAATGGGAAATTAATAAATACTTTTAAAGTGCTTCAAGTATACAAGACTTTAACAGATTTAATACATTACAAAAAAATTCCTTCCTTTTAAAAAGACTGTTTCTGACAAATTCTACTTTGCCTTTCTCTCTTCCAAAGTTCCAAATACAATGCCTTTGACAAGCTAAGTATTCAATGAAGACACATGGAAAGAAAGGAATAAATGTCCTCTCATTTTTATTCTTCTTGTCTTGCTTGCAATGAATTTTTAATAATTTTTTCTCCAGTTTTTAACCCTTCATACTAAGTTATCACTTTAAATGCCACCCTTTTAAAACCAGCATTGTCAGGCTGGGCAGTCACTCACACTTGTAATCCCAGCACTTTGGGAGGCTGAGGTGGGTGGATCCCTTGAGTTCAGGAGTTTGAGAGCAGCCTGGGCAACATGGTGAAACCCTATCTCTACTAAAAATACTAAAACTAGCCAGGCGTGGTTGCATGTGCCTGTAGTCCCAGCTACTAGGGAAGCTGAAGTGGGAGGATCACTTGAGCCCAGGAGGTCGAGGCTACACTGAGCTGTGATCATGCCACTGGCACTCCAGCCTGGGTGACACGGTGAGACCCTATCTCAAAAAACAAAAAACCCAGTATTATCCAATATTGTTTTAGCCATATCATTTCACACACTTTCCAATCCACTCTGCTCTTCCTCCCAGCATACCTCCAACCTTGCAATATCTTTTAGTCATTATCAGAGTCAAGGTCTAATCATGAGCACCCAAACCCTCTATATCTTCCTTATTGGGCCCCATGTATCCCCTTTAACCTGGTAACTTGCCCAGCATCTTTTACTGATTTTATTTCTTCTTAATGTAGAGGCTTATACCCAGGATAAAGTCACTAGACTATAGCTCTCTAGTTCCTCTCTATCAAAGTCAACACTTTTGTCCAAAAACGAAAGACTGAAATTCACCTTTTCTATGGAGTATGAAAAAAAAAATTCATTTTCACCCAATGCTAAACACATTTAACCATTAGCCTCACTCCTATATACCCATGTAACTCCAGCATAGATGGGGATTTTCATTGCTGTTGGCACCTACATGCACTTAACGGACCCTTCATAAACTATCTCATGGTCTGCCTTGGCCACACTTAGTTTGTAGCATAAAAGGCTGGAGAGCAGACACTCATCTGACCTTTGCACGGAGCTCTGGCCTGCCCTATGGCTCAACTCACACTGCGGGAAGTTCAGAAAGTACCAGATGCTTCCAATGGTGTACAAGCATTAGCAATACATAGTTTAATCTCTTCCAAATCATTTTCCTAAAGATTGAATGAATCAAAACTTTTAATACAGTGGCTCAAATAATGTACAGGCCTCTCAGCTAAATATAATACCACACATTATTTACCTCTGGAAGACTTTAGTAGTTATTCGATCTACCTAACAGCAATTTTGAGGTGTAAATGTATTAGGTTTTGATCACCTGTTTGGTGAAGTAGATCTGTCTCTCACAGCTTTGATTCCATTTATACCCATTCTTGGCTGATTTGTAGAGACAAATAATTAGGAATGTTTTATTTTACTAATGCTAACAATTTTATTATCTAACTGTGGAACATGTCCTTTGAGTGTGCTTCTCCTCTGGGCCAGACCCTACGTGTAGAGGGTGTCTGTGTGCGTGTGTCCCTATGAGAACTGAGACTCAATGCCCATTCTTGGTGGGGGTATATATTGTCATGCACGGGGGTATTAAAACCAAGAGAAATAAGAATATTTAACAAAATAGTAAACAAATCATTCTGAAATGATTATAACCATGTACATAAAGTGGCTTCTGGAGGAATGAGATGGCTTTAGTTTAGGTAAGCTTAATCAAAGAGGGCTTCAGAGAGGGAGTGCTCTTTTGCACTACTTTGAGGCAATACTGGCAATGATGGGAATGGCACTGCAGGTATGAGGAAGAGCGAAAGTGAAACTTCGCTTGCAGAAACAGTGACTAATGTGTCAAGTCAGAAAGAAAACCTACTTGCTTAGTACACATAAGTCAATTAATAAATATTTACTGGGAGTCCACGATTTATCTCTGCTAGATGCAATGTGTTTAGTTAACTATGATGCAGTATAATTTTAAGATTGGCTCCTGCAGGGAGATAAGATTAGCAGGCAGTAAGCAATGAGATGACATTAGAAGGCAGTATTTGGAGGAGGTGTCTATGTGGTATGGTTTACATTTGTTCTGTTCGTAATGCAGCTAGAGGTAATATCCTTGCTTCATTATTCTTTTAGTAAATGGGAAAGTTCCTTCTCATCCTATCCCAGCCCAATTCTCTCTCCCACCCCACTGTCATTTTTGGTTACATGGTTCTTAATCTAGACCTTATGCATTTTCTCTGTTATTCTTGAAATGCTGAATTGAAAGCAGGATCTTTTAAAATAACTTCCAATTGGTGCGAGCTGACTTTCTGTACTTTTAGTTTTGTAAAAATACATGCTTTAATCTGACAAATATTAAAGGGCTCCAAAACAAATAAAACTATATAGGTGAGTTATACTTACCTCTAGGAAAGTAACTCAAACTGTATTTAAGATTCCATATGGTTTTATTTTTACCTGATTTTACATCCTGTGAGATGAGTAACACCAAATATTATATAACTTACCAAACTCAGTCTGGAAAAAGAGATAACCCGACACTGAAAAGACACTCTTGTTTGTTTTACCAAATGTTCTCTTAAAAATGTGAGAAGGTAGTAGAAAGGGAAAATGTTGTCAAAACTTAATCTACATTGGTATCTATTTCTGAATGGCTACCAGCCAGTCTTTAAGTCTTGGTTTCATTTTTCGTTCCAAGCTTTCGAATGATACTTGACTAGACAGAATGAGACCACTCTAGATGTCTCATAGAGAACATAGGGTTAGGATTGAGGAAAGACTCTAATGGTCACAGTATTAGTCAGTTTCAGTATTAGTCAGTTTTCTTCTTCTTTTCTTCTTCTTCTTCTTCTTCTTCTTCTCCTTCTCCTTCTTCTTCTTCTTCTTCTTTCTTCTTCTTCTTCTTCTTTTCTTCTTCTTCTTCTTCTTTTCTTCTTCTTCTTCTCTTCTTCTTCTCCTTCTCCTTCTCCTTCTCCTTCTTCTCTTCTTCTCCTCCTTCTCCTTCTCCTTCTCCTCCTTCTCCTTCTCCTCCTTCTCCTTCTCCTCCTTCTCCTTCTCCTTCTTCTCCTTCTCCTCCTTCTCCTTCTCCTCCTTCTCCTTCTCCTCCTTCTCCTCCTTCTCCTCCTTCTCCTCCTCCTCCTCCTCCTCCTTCTTCTTCCTCTTCCTCTTCTTCTTCTTCTTCTTTTTTTGGCAGTCAAATTTAGCACAGGGGGATTAAACGCCAACTTTAGTGACACTAATGTTAATAAGTTCTGATAACCCACTACCATCAGACCAACCTAGTCAGTTTTTGAAGAATCCTAAAGCCATGCTGTATGGTGGGGAAAAATTAATTTAGCTTACGACAAAGCATTCTCCTTCAAGCCTCCGAATAATCAGTCTCTTGCTTTACAAAGACTTCTTGTGTCTGACAGCTCTGCCATGCCTTTAGCAATAGCTGTCATTTACTGACCACAGTCATTCATTCATTCAGTATTCATTTTAGCACTTAGTGGGTACCTGCTCTGAGCCAGGTACCATCCTAGGTGCTGGGGATACAACAGTGAACAAACCAAACAAAACCCTCTTTAGGCACCACACTGAATGATTCTATTTCACTGAGACCTCACAACGTACCTGCATGTAGGTATTATTATCTCCATTTTAGAGATGAGGGAACTAAGGCTTATATGTTAAGGCCCAGGTTCCAGAGCTAGTCAATAGCAAGGCTAAGACTGAAACCTCTCAAACTAACTCCCAAGCTGGTCCTCATTCCACTAGTCTGGTGCCATTGTTTTGGTTCAATACAAATAAAAGGAATACGTAGCTTAAAAATTATTTAGAGGGTTCATTCCAGTTGCAACATCTTAGTACTCACAAAAATTAGAATTGTAGATATAAAGCCAGCTTGGCAAAAATGCCAAAGGGGGAAGGAAAATTATCAATGGGAGGAACAACATTTTCTCAGTGCTTTAAATTTTGCTCTCCACTTCCCATTGAGGACAAATCACCATGGAATACCCTTTCCCGGGCCACCTGCCACATTCTTTCTCACCCATTCCTTAACTTACTATCTCCTTATGTTCCTTTCCCTTTATTCCTGTTACATTTGGTGTCATTAAAGGGCAGGTGAAGCTGTCCTGGAAGGTAGTGAGACTCCTGTCACAGAATCTGTTCAAGCATAAGCTGGCTGGCCACTGAATGAGAATGATGGAAAGGGAATTCACTTACAGTTCGGGAAGATGGGGCACCTCTGCCTTGTAACTCCAGAATTCCAAAGGGAGAAACAATGTTGTTTTTGCAGTCTCTTCCCCTGAGTTTACCATGAGGCATCTAGAGTGGTCTCATTCTGTCTTAGTTATGTGTTGTCTGAAAGCTTGAAGCAAAAATTGAAGCCAAGTCAAGTCCAGCTGATACCTACAAGGTACACTCTCAGAAGTCAATTATTTCCTTTGGGTTTTTATGCCTGGGAGTCTGAGATGTCATGCAAAGAGTCTTTCTTTCTGCAGGCAGGGCCAGAAATGCCTCAAATCTACGGCTTTGTTAGAAAATACGGTATGACTTACCATTCGAAGCAAAATCTAAAGAAGCTGTTGGACGACACAAACAAATACCTTCTAACGGATTTTTCATGTTTGGTTTGGTTTTTAACTCAACCCAACTTTCATGAGAAGCATCTCTTGGTCCTAATGTACCCACAATCTGCAAGCTGGTGAAGCTTCAACATTGAACTCAACATCCAGTAACTGTTTACTCTTCTGGAGTCCTGGGACTCTACGTATAAGGGAATTTATACATTCCTAAATTAATTTGTAGGTAAGACATTTTGTCTTGGCAGATCTTGAGAACTTTATTCTTGAGAGTGCACTTATTCCTCATTTGACAAAGTCTGGAGTCTTCATACGTACACCTGAGCTATAAGTTAATCCCCCAATCAACATCCTCATTAAATAGTCCTCCAGACCTTGCTCAAATATATTCTACAATGGGGATCCATGCCTCCTAAAAGAGCTTTTTCTGTACAAGTCTACTTGTGACTAAACCCTTGGCTAAGATGGAATCAACTGCCTTCCATGAATGTGCTAGCTTTGCCTTCAGACACTCCTTCAATCTGGTCACTCTTCCAAAACTCCCAGATTCATCTTACGTATGCTTTCCTCTATCCTAGTACACAATTGTTCATTGAATTGAAGGATGTCAATGTTGGAAAGAACTTTATATAATACATTCCTAAACAAATTTGTGGGTAAGACATTTTGTCTTGTCAGAACTTGAGAACTTTATTCTTCCCACCCTGAGACACATATATATACTCAGTGGTTTTATTCATTTTTTTAACGCAGCCTAAGATTGCATTTTCTTGACAATCACATCATGGTATACACTGATCATAATGAGTCTCAACCCTGTCTCTACTAAAAATACAAAAATTCGTCAGGCATGGTGGTGTACACCTGTAATCCTAGCTACCCGGAGGCTAAGGCAGGAAAACTGCCTGAATCTAGGAGACTCAGGCTGCAGTGAGCTGAGATCACACCACTCTACTCCAGCCTGGGTGACAGTGTGAGACTCCGTCTCAAAAAATAAATAAATAAAATGAATAAATAAATGTTCTTTTATATTATGAATTAATTTGAACATGCCCTTTGCAGCCATAACTATCTCTCTCTCTCTCTCTCTTGTTTTTTTTTTTTAGAACTATCAAATCTCTAATTCTAATCATTCAAACAGTTATGGACTGTTAGACTTGGAGTACGTGTGTGTGTGAGACAGAATGTGTACATTATCTTTGATAATTTGGAAACATAATCATGATTATATTATCACAATTTCATTGTTTATTCTTTCATTGTTTACATATGCACACATATTTTACATATGCATATGTAAAACTTACTGGTATCAGTTATGTGCCAAGTACTGTTTGAGGAGCTTTAGGAGTACCTAGAAAGAGCCCTAATTTGAATGTAGAGGTGGGCTTCCCATCTCTTCAGTTATCTTCTCTTTTAGAGCCTCAGGCTATAGAACCGTATCTTCTTCTTCTCTGAACTATCTGGGAGTTCCCCTGAAGTCTGTAATACATGTCTGCCATATCCACCATCTGCTCCTTAGTGCAAAAACTTAAACATTGTGGTCACAATCCTCCAAGTGCTGGCCTACAGCAGACACTCAATATGTATTTATCGAATAAATTGATAAAGGTTCCTTCTACTTTTATCTTATCAACCAATCTTTCCTTGGTTAAAATTAGGTCCAATATAGCAGTTTCCTTCATTTCCGTTACTTCCCTAGAGAGAAAATGGTAGTGAGGCAAATTAGTATCTGAGATCCCATTTTCATTTAAATATGAATAAGACTTCGAGCAGATGCCCAAATAGCTTAAGTCTCTCATCGCTCTTATTACATCGGTGTCATTTTTGTACATTATAGCAGAACTAAATCATACCAATGCCCAATATGACCAAATGGTCTAAGTTCATTTAGTCAACTAAACTATGTATTGTCCACCACATGTGAAGAACTGTCCTGGACACTGCATTTTTTTCTTCTTCCTTTTAACTTCACCAAGGATGCATCTTCTTTTGGGTTTTTGGATTCTCACACCTCTGCCTCCCTGAGAAGTTCAGGATTCCTGCTCCACGGAAACAACTTCTGTTTCTGCTCTGTTACAAATCCTGCCATTCATCAACCTTTTTTAAGGGCAGATTAGTTAAAGCCAGGTTTCTCCACTTTTTTTTTAACAAAAACTTTCTTAATTTCTTATAATGCTGTTTTAAATACCAAATTAAGTATAGTAATTTAAAAATCAGAACCATGAGACAAAATACTACATTGTTTATAAACTATAACTCTTACCACTAGCATACCAATTAGGAACCATTTATCTGAATCTGAAAATAAATAACATTCTTAAAGAATATAGCCAAATTTATAATGTGATTCAGTTGATCATCAACATGATCAGTAACTTTTAGGATTCGAACTTTCATTTACACACCCATTTACTCTATATGTAGCATAAAAATTGGAATTCACTTTCAATACTAGGATATGTAAATATGGGCATTCCTTTCCTAACTTCTTCAATCTACTTTTTATAAAGTAATTTAAGTAATCTATAATCAAATTCAAACACTGCACTCAAACCAACCACATAATTTATTTTCTATATGAAATAAAGATATACTCTTATTTTCTTGAAAAGTATAGATTTTCATCTGTACCAAGATTTTGAGTCATCAGATCCTTTTCATTGACTATGATTTCAGTACAGAATAACTTGTGTGCACAGAAACAACAAATCAATTTGTCTTTGCTGTTTTCCTGGTGTGTTGCTGAAAGACTGTGTTCTGTCCACACGAGGTCATGGCCCTGACCTGGAAGTGGATTTTGCTGAGTAAGCAGGTCAGAGATTATCATGATTGCAAAATAAGCAAGAAGGCATGAAAGTAATGAAGAAAGACAGAGTTGGGGGAAAAAACCAACTTAATGTTAATTAGCCTATAAGCTAAGCTAAACACAGTTTTTGCCCAAAGATAAAAGAAATTCTGTAGAGGGCAAGAAAATGTTTAATGAAATACAGACTAAAATTTATCTGTAGTTAGTTTACTTAGAATACTGATGCTTTATCCTCTCAGGTATATCTTTTCAATAACATTAAGACTTTGCAGTAAGGTTAAGAAGTAATTTCTGAAAAGCGTTTAGTCTGTTTTTGAGTCTTCAATTAGTGACAGTCACCAGCAAATGTTGAGCAAATTTTGGAAAAATTAATTGCACCTATAGAAAGTCTTAGTAAATTACTACTTTGGTTTATTACATACTATATATTAATAAAACATCTAAATGTGTTTAATTTACTAGCAAGAAGTACCTGAGACATGGTGAGATTTTTATTTCTATAGTAATAAGCTTTAGGAATGTAGAAAACAACATTTTATAATCTGTAAGCCTCCAATACAATCTTGCAGTGTGACATGGATTCCTCCATTAGTTAGGAGTTAGCTGAGCAGACATCACATGTGAGCTACTGCAATCATTTACAATTAATATTGCACATTTTTACTGCTGGCATGTTAGTTTGTATTTTCCTTTTATTTTCATATAAAATATTCACACAGTCATGGTATTATACCGATTACCAACCCAAGTCCATCAATAATCATCAATATTTGCAGACTTTTTTCTTATTTGATACTGCTGTTTTTACATACTAGTTTATTTAATTATATTCACTTGAAATTCTTACTTAGTATAACAAAAGATTTCATTAACTCTCTCTAGGTAAAAAACAAACGGATATAAGAATAAGAAAGCAGACATAAGCAGAATTTATTTTTTCAGGCTCAAAAGCCTTCTTTTCAGTGTGCCAATCAGTCTAAATGAAGAGGACATTCTATGATAAGTAAGCCCTTGGGATCAAGGACAGAAACATCAGCACAAAATAGGTATGAATCCGTTGACTGTTAATGTATGTAAGTGGATACGGTGAAATAATTAATCCCTGTTCAAGAAGTACAGGCAATCCTCCCAACTTGTACTTTGCAAGATATGATTGTTGATTTATGGTTCTGGGACAGCTAATGAGTTGCATTAGAATCCCAGTATGTTCATGTTTGAAAAGAACTCCCTAGCATCTCTACAAAATTTCCCTTTTTATAAATGAGGAAACTGAGGCTGTATGGACAGAAGGAACTTGATGAAAGTCACACTACTAGAAAGTAGCAAGGCCAGGACTTAAAACACAGGTCTTCCATTCTTATTCATTCAAGAAAATTTTATTGAGCATCTCCTATGTATATAGGCTTGTGCTGAGTCCCAGTTAGAAGAACAGTACATGAAGTACAATCCCTGGCCTCAAGGAACTTTGATTTTAGTGAGGGTTACCAGACAAGTGAACAGAAAACAATACAATACGAGTTATTCTAGGGGAAGCACAAAGTTTTATTAGACCACTTTGAGTTGGGGGTGGTATGAGGGCAAACAACAAAAATTAGGAGGGTCAAGGAAAGCTTCCAGGTGGATGTCAGGCTTAAGCTGGGCCCTGAAGTAGCTAGGTGAATGGGGCACAGTGAAGAAGAAAGAAAAAGGAAGAACATGATCTTAGAAAAAAAGAAATACCCTAAGAATAAGGCCATAATGTTTCTGGCAAATCCATTATCCATATTAACACTTGGTTAGTCTGAGTATATCACAGTAGAGTCTGATCATCTCTGAGTTCACAGACAGAGTCCAATGTACAGACTTTGAAGACTGAAAACCAGGCTTTGAAACATGGCCTCAACTGAGAAGTCCTGTATAAGCAACCAGCCAGTGGCAGCCCCACAGTGGTCATATTGCTGTCCCAGCCAAGCGGGTACAGCTGTCACCCTCCTTGAGCCCCATGGTCTTTGGCTGTAAACAGGCGCAATTGCCGTCTATTTGTCTATTTCATAGTGATGTTGTGATGATGCTCCCCTTTCTCAGCAGGAAACAGAAGTAATAATATGTATTTCACAGTGATTTTGTGTGCATTAAAAGATAACATAAGTAAACCCACATAATATTAGCACTTGGGTAGTAGGAATACAATTCTGTTGTTTCTTGTCCTGTGATAATGCAAAAACAGTTCTCTGGGAATCTGACTGACCCAGCAAAGACAGAGGAAAACCTGTGGCCTTCACTTTATTCACTTACACCAAGATCTACCCAACTGACTTAACTGACCTGAAGGACGTCAATGAATGTCAGATTGTGAAGATTCTCCTTTTTAGAGAGACTTTCTTAATCATTAAAACAAAACAAAAATAAGAAAACAATACACGGAGTTTATTCTTCCAGCCCAGTCGTCCCTGAACTGTAATGCCTCACTCTAGAATGCCCACCCCACCTGGGACTGCCCTGCACTCACCGGGATGACTGGCAACTGCTTCTCTGCTCCCTGCTGGGAGCTTCCCTCCCCTACCTCTCCACAGACCCCAATAAGCCTTCAGACATTCCTGCAGTCCAGGCAGAAAGGAGAAAGAAAATACAGGGAGAATTACTTTTGGGGAAGGACATACGAGTGGGTGGTACCTGGATGGCACCAGAATAAATTTCCCATAACTTGGCAACAAGTGAAATAAAAACATCTTCTGAGAGCTGATATATAAAAACAATGAATGATGAATCCTAGGAAAGACTTTAAAGTCCCCTTAAAGTGACCAGGCCAGTAAAAGACTTGACTGTTGCCACTGACATAAAGAAAGAAGTCCATTGGCAACCTAAATATGGGAACAGGGCACTCAGAAGGAAATCTTACCCATCTGAACGCTGGCAAGGCTGAGATACATCACTGTGTTCCCTATGCCAAGTACTTCTCACAAATTATTTTATTTAGCAATTACAACAAACCGGTGACATAGCTCATTCTATTCTTCTTAAAAACAGGAGAGGAAACAGTGTTTCCTAGTGCTGCTGTAACACATTAGCACACATTTAGTGGCTTAAGATAACACAAATTTATTACTTTACAGTTTTGTAAGTCAGAAGTATAACAAGGATCCTTTCTGGAAGCTCTAGGGGAGGATCTGTTTCCTTGCCCTTTCTAGATTCTAGAGGCCACCCACCTTCTTTAGCTCATGTCTCCTTCCCCCATCTTCAAAGCCTGCAGTGTCCCATCTCTCTGACCATTCTTCCACAGTAACATCTCCCTCTGACTCTGAGCTCAGTCATAATATCTGATTTTTTTTCACTTTCCAAGAACAATTTTCACACCCTTGAGGGCAATATTGCCCCTGCTGAGAATTCATGATTTATTCAAACAGGAATATTAATACTGAAGTGAGTGCCTGTTGCGGATCTTCCACCACAACCTCCCCAATTTTCCTTCCTCTGGTATGTGCCAGCCATGCAGTTGGAGACTGATACAAGGCTTTAAACTTTGACCACAGAAATTGATGCAGAAAAGGTATACACTAAAGCACTCAGCCAATGAGACTTTTCATTATTTTGTTTTCTCTACAACAGACAGTAGAAATGCTAACATTTGTATATCAAACAAATGACCAGCTATGAAACATATTTTCAATGTAATTTTTAATATCCTCTGTACACTTAAATTAATCCAATTCTTAGGAAGAGCTATGTATTTATTTCTTGGTCCTAGTTAAAATAATGAATGTCCTTGATCTAATTCTGCCATGGTTTTTATTACTTTTCTCAATAACAAAAGCCAGAAACAAAATTTGATTTTGCTTCTAGCTGTTTAAATAGATAAAAATCAGCATGACTGTCAAAATCCAGGTTGGTCTCGTCAGGTTGAGAGGAAAACCAGGGTTACAACTGAAGAAGATGAATACGGACACTAACAGGAAAAAGTGCTTGGCTAGTCAAGTAAACAAATAAGAAACGCAAGTCCCCAGTAGAGTATGTACAGCACTGCACTATAATAAGCAAACTGTCTCTTTATGATTATTTTCCTAGAGAAGACATTGCTAAAGTAATGCAGATTTTATAACGAAGTGGTAGTAGTAGTACAATTACAAAAAAAACTTTAAACTTTCATTCATTAGCATTTTAAAAGTTTAATTTTCATCATTAAAGGCCTCAAATATACATTACTGCCCCTTTCAGAGACATGTAGCGATAACTGAGACTAATAGAAGGATCTGAATCAAGGGGCAATGGCAGTATGGCTTCTGTGGCCTAAAATCACAGTGATCATGCATGTGATCTTGGTTTTATACTGAACCTCTCTGGCCTGAAAACTGCATCTAGAAAATTGATTCAATTGTACAGTAGCAAAATATATTCTTGGAGGTTAAGCTTCAAATTATTTTCCAGCAGGAGGAGAAGTATATCTCATCATTGAACTGGAGGCCTGAGAGCCACAAAGTTGCAACACCAACCTTCTACCGCAGAGCGACATTTTCTCCTTCTTTATATCCTCAGGTATTTTTTACTTTGCTTGCTAGTCCCCTAGCTGAACTCGGGGTCAAAACACGCTGCTCAGGCTGGCACTATAAAGCCACAGGCAAAGCAAACTGTTGTCCCCCAAATCCATTACTTCCTTCCACCTGGGTGCACAGTCACCCATCTAAAGGTCATAATTTCCATCCTCCCTTGCAATTAAGTATCTTCATGTAGCTAAGTCCTGGCCAATGGAATGTGAATGGAAGTAATACGCAAAACTTCTGGGTTGTACCTTTAAAAGGAAGGGGTGCGCTTCCTACTTCCTTTTGTCCCCTTCTTGCCAGCTGAAGTGTGACAAGAACTTGAAATGGAAGCCATAAAGGAAGGACGACAGGACAACCTGCCAGGAAGACTGTGCAGCTCCCCCACCAGCCTGTATGCCTAGACTGTGAAATGAGGGAGAAACAGACTTTTGTGTTTCTAAGCCAGTGTTGTTTGCCTTTATCTCAGCAGCCAAATTGGTAACAAAACTAATATTTAATCCAGAAATTTCCTGCACTCCAGCATTCACAACTCTTCTTTTTTCAAGACAAGGTATGTCTCTGTTGTCCAGGCTGGAGTGCAGTGGCTCCATCACAGCTACTTGCAGCCTCAACTTCCCAGGCTCAAGCAATCCTCTTGCCTCAGTCTCCCGAGGAGCTGGCATTACAGGCATGTGCCACCATGCCTAGCTTTTTTTTTTTTTTTTTCATTTTTTGTAGAGACAAGGTCTGGTTATGTTGCTCAGGCTGGTCTTGAACTCCTGGGCTCAAAGATCTTCCTGACTTGGTCTCCCGAAGTGCTGGGATTACAGGCGTGAGCCACCACATCTGGCCCTGCATTCACACCTTTGGGTTAAGAAGGTTTCAATATCCTCAAGACTTATATATAAATGTCCTAATACCCTGAACAAATCATAATGGACAGGTAAAGAACTGATTCTGAATTAACATTACAGTTTTTCTTTTAAGCTGAATACTGGGGATAAATACACAGAAGCACACAGAAACCAGCAAATGATCCTTTTATTTAGTTCCCACAACTAAAGTGGGATGTGAAAAACTGAAGAGGATGTAGAAAAGTGCCTGCACAGAAACAGGTGCACGATGGCAAAGGATTGGCTTATTCAGTTGTAAATCTAGCGGTCAACTTAATATCCCTGTTTCAGACAAAGGATGGTAATGAACTGAGCCTTCCACAATGGAAAGAAACCCATTTTAAACTACAAGAAAAACTTAACGATTTGGAGAAACATATTCTGTTAGCCTGTAGTTAATCATTTTAGTTACTGAGGAAAGTTCTGAAATCTTTTTCCCTGCAGATATTTTTTTAATTGGATAGATTTTAATTATCTAGAATGTCATGTTAGAATTCTGCCCTAGGAGGCAAGAAGGAGGGAGTGAGGATGGAGATTATCTCAACAAGGTCCTTCATCCAGGGACCAGGGCTTCCAATCCTTCCTCCTTCCCCGAGTCCCTTTCCCTTCTTTCTCCTTTTTCTTCTCTCTTTCTCTCATGACACTAAGTTGGTTTGTGCTTACAAGAGAAGCAACAAGCTTTGTTTCTCCTTGCTTTGTTTCTCATGACCACACGCTTTGACCTATGTCCATTCTATAATGTGCCACAGATTGCAAAATTTAATGGTAGGAACAGTGTGAATGTGTATGTAGGTGTGTGTATCTGTGTAGGGATGTGGGTATGTGGGGCGGCGGAGTGGGGAATAGTGGGTGGAGCTAGAACAGGAGTTTCACAATGGATCCAGAAGCAATTCACAGACACACACACACAGCCCTGTTCTGCTCTGTTCTATCCTACCATTAGGAATCCAGATGAGGAACTCTAGTTTTGGGAGTGAGGGGGCAGTGTCATACAATGGCATCAAGCCTCAGGCCTCAGTACAGATCCATCTTCAAGGACACAATTCTACTCATCCCCTCAATAGGTCATGTACCATGCTAGTCCTTTTGGTAAAAAAAGAAAGAGTGCTTCCTTTCAGGTAGATACATTTGAAACAAAACAAGAGCTCATTACAAGGTGATGAAAGCCAAAATAACAGTACTTTATTTATTTGGAGCAAATCCCATATTGTGAGGACACTGCTGACCACCGGCCGGCCACCTGCTTCCCCTCCCCCAAGGAGGAGCGACTTATCTCATTGGTTCATTTGAAAGAATAAACCCACTCCCCACTCTGACAGGATCCTTCTGTTTGTCTGCAAAGAGGGTACCTTCCCACCTTCTCTTGGCCATGCAATAAGCTTTGGGCGCAGGCCCTGCCCCTGGTTGGGGAGGACAGAGGTAGAGAAAGGACATAACGTCCCACTCTGCCTGTACTGGGTCTCCTTACTGCAGGGGCAAAGTATTAGCAAACCATCCTGGCCCTGATCTAAAGCCACATTTTCCAGTGAGCTTTTATCAGAAAGAAAACTGACATTTTACTCTCCCCTTGCCTGACTGCTCTCTCTCTCAACATCACCTGGCACACTGTAGGAAACTAGTAAACAATTTTTGAAGGAGAGAATAAATGGACTTGGGTGGACCAGTTAGCTGACCTCCTAAAACCCCAGTGAAATTGTTCTGAACTTGAGGCTCTATGTATTTTTTATCACTCACCCCACAGTTATAGTGCTAGCACATGGACCATATATGTTATTTATTTATAAAGGTTAAACATGTGCCTCTCTATTAATATATAGCATACTTTATAGAAATACTCTAAAATAGAAATTTGAAAAGATACGGAAAAAATGTTAATATAAGCTCCAATATATTCTTACACCCCCCGAGGATTATTTTGAGCACTCCACTTTGGAGCCCACTGGTCTAGACTTTCAGTACTATAGAAGTTCAGAAGAGAAGGACTTAGAAGTCTAGAGTAGTCCAGACAGACTCAGTTGGACTGGAAAGGCCCTGGTTCACAGCCTTTCACTCCTTGTCACATGCTGTAAGATGACTTTCAATTTGGAGAAGATGCTCAATGTATATGTGTTGAAAACTGGAAGGAGAAGGTGAGGACTGGTAACAGTTGCTGAATGGGCAGGATTTACAGAGCTGGAAGAAAAATGGGAGGGGCATGCCAAGTGAGAGTTCTCTGGGAATACTTTATTCCAAGAACAGGCTTATTACAGAAGTGGGATAGAAGTTGGCTTTCATCACACTGACTTGAGCGCCAATGTATTGCAGAGTAACAGGAAATAATGTCAGTCATTGAAGACAGAGAAGAGTGAAAGTGATGGGTTACCTTGAACAATGAAGGTAGAGAAATCTTGATTTGATTTGCTGTAGAATAAAATATGGAACCATTCAACATTTTAAAAATACAAACATCATCATGATATCTATGTTTTGTGAAGATTACTCTGAGGTTAGGGTGCAAACTGAATGGAAAAAAATTGGATTTGGTTAGAGTAGCTCAGAAGAGTCTGGAGTGAGACTATTAGAATTTGATTAGAGTGATAAAAGTGGTAATAATGAAGAAAGTATGAAACTGAACATCAATTAGAAAGAATATGACCAAGTCTCAGTAAAATATGGAGGAAGAAAGAGAAAAAAACAAATACTCCTAGAAATGAGTCCACCATTTAAAAATTAAACAACCCTAATTGATTTCTTGAAGTTTTTGTTTCTTTTTGTTTTTGAGACGGAGTCTCGCTCTGTCACCCAGGCTGGAGTGCAGTGGCCGGATCTCAGCTCACTGCAAGCTCCGCCTCCCGGGTTCACGCCATTCTC
>NW_012116266.1:9014156-9044801 GCF_000951035.1 Colobus angolensis palliatus
TCCTGACCTCGTGATCCGCCCGTCTCGGCCTCCCAAAGTGCTGGGATTACAGGCTTGAGCTACCGCGCCCAGCCTGATTTCTTGAAGTTTTTTATCTTGTTTTGCTAGAGTAAGGAACAGCAGTGTGAGTTGATATTTCCTTACTCCTATTTAAAAGCTTGGGGCTCAGCCTCTAACCTCAAAGAAAAATTGTGTGTGTGCATTTTTTTTTAAGAGACAGGGTCTCATTCTGTCATGTTGTCCAGGCTGGAGTGCAGTGGTATAATCATGGCTCACTGCAACTTTGAACTCCTGGGCTCAAGGCTTCCTCCCCTTTAGCCTCCCAAGTAGCTAGGACCACAGGTGTGCACTGCCACGCCTGGCTAATTTTAAATTTTGTTTTAAGATAGAGACGGGGTCTCACTATGTTGCCTGGTCTCAAACTCCGTTGCCTGGTTGCAAACTCCTGGCCTCAAGTGACCCTCCTGCCTTGACCTCCCAAGGTGCTGGGATTACAGGTATGGCCCATTGCATCCAACTAAAAAATTCTTAAACATGGAAGATGGACTAAATTTTCAAGAGCCCAAGATATTACTAAATTTGCTGTAAGATGCAATTTAGGAATGGCACTCTGCCTTGAAAAAAAAAAAAAGGAAATATCACCTTTGTGTGTATGTAGTAAACAACTCCTGATTTTCTGCATGTGAGTGAGCAGAGCAATCTAGTCAACCACAGGGTGAAGACCAATATTAAATTCACGTACCTTTGCGCCAGGTTTTTTCTATATGTGAACTCCACTGTATTTCTAGCCATAGAGTTTAGCTCTAAGATAATTTAGCCAAATGAATGCTAAAAGACATGGAATAGAGGTATAGATCATGAAAATGCTGGAAGAAAAAGAAATCCAAGCATTTTCATCAACTAGTGCTAATTCTGTGAACAGGTCATATGATGTGCCTGCATCTGTACAGTTCATCTTTTGAAACCTGTGTGCTAGATCCCTCAATGACTTATTCTGAAAATGGTCTCCTAAGATGGTAAGAAATGACCAAAAATTACATAAAGCTCACTTTCCAAATAGAGTTATGCAGAAAATAATCTGCCATCTGGCTTTCTGGCTAACTTCACTTCTTTCCTTTTAGGCAGATATTCTTTTATCCAGACCACACAGTTTGTTCGTCTAGTTGGTTCACGAAAATTTCAGAACATGACTCTGTAGCAGGAATGGTTGGCAAGTGACAGAACATTAGCTGCTTAACATCAGGCCAGTTTCCTTGTCTCGGTGGTTAAGCAAGTCTCTCCCAGGCTACGTGTGCTTGGGTGCCTTCAGCTATAAATTCAAACTGATGATCTGATGATATCTTTGATATCTCTCAAAGATCATGTCTCCAATGCACTTTGAGACATGTATTGCTCATGTACATATACTGATGCTCAGAAATTAACTACGAAGACTTTAAAAATCAGTGCTACTTCATGAGAAACATTATGATAGTCTACTTGAATGCAGACCGATCTAAACCAAGTCACTGTACTTCTCATTTCATGTGAAATGGGAATAAAGTTTCCCTATTCTTGTTACATAAAAAACAACCTGTGCTTTAAAATTTAGCCAAGGAGTACTGGAGTATGGAAAAAATAATTTGGTCTAGGTTGGCTTTTCAAAACCCATTTAAACTAAGAAAAGAGGCATTTGATTTTTTAAAAATCAGATCACTTGTACAGTTATTTTTCCCCCTCTCTACATTTTTCAAAAGGCAGAAATCAATGGTCTTTGTAACCACCTACCTGTCTCCAAAGAAAGTGGCAGGCTGAGCTGAAAGTTAGAGCCTCCAAACTTCTGCCAATGTAAGGGAGGAAGGCTTTTAATGACACTGTGGGCTTGGCATTATTTCTCAGTGGCCTCACTTAGCCAGCAATGCTAAGGGTTGCAGCAGAGCCTAAAGCATAATTCTACAGACACTGACAACGAAAGGACCTTCAGGAATGTAGTAACCAATCCTACAGAAGCAGTTTAGTAGGGAAAACACATGTCTAAAAATATCTGGCCCCAAATAAAGGTGGAATGAACAGAATTCAACATCTGTGAAGAATGTTGGATGATGACATTATAGTTCTCAAGAAAATATTCAGTGAGAACTTCACACAATTTTAATAAGCAAAGCTTATCTAGATCCTTGAAAATAACAATTCCGTTGCTATGGTTTGAATGCATCCCTCAAAGTTCATGGGTTGGAAACTTAATCCCCAATGCAACAGTGCTGGGGGGTGATTAGGTCATGAAGGCTCTGCCCTCATAAATGATTAATGTCCTTACTTCAGGAACGGGTTAGTTATCTGGAGACTGGCTTTGTTGTAAAAGCAAGGTGAGCCCCGTCTTGCTCTCTTGCCAGTCATGAGATGAAGCAGCACAAAGGCCCTCCCTTCACCAGACACCAGTGCCATACTTCCTAGCCTCCAGAACCATGAGCCAAATAGACTTCTGTTCACAAATTACACATTCTAGAGTATTCTGTTACACAAAATAGGCTAAGACATCCATGATCCCTAAAGCTTTATTAGTCATTTACCAAGCCATCCTCAGATTTTTATTTCCTATTGAATCTAGTTGATAAGTTATATTGTTCATTTGCATAATTCCATTTCCTCCACTATGTCTTTGATCCAGAGTATGACATCATGGAGTCAGAGAATGGAAAATGTTTCTATATTTTGAGAGAAAAAAAAGCAATGTTTGTGATAACCCATTTTTTCCCCTCCTTCTAAGCTAAACACTTATAATTCTTAACATGTTTTTTTCTTGGAACCATTTTTTTACTTCTGGCTTTATGTAAAACATGAGAATTTTCTATCTCAGAAAATGGCACTAGTTCATTTCTTATGACGTCCCCATTGTATGTTCATTGCCAGTGAGACAATCTGTTTAGCGCCATCATAAACAGACCGGTATAATGTGCTTTTATGCATGTTTATCACTTTCAGTTTCAGAACTGTATTATTTAGGCCTTGATCAGAAAGGTTTTCATATGAATAATGAGCCTGGCTTTCTGGTCTGAAATTCCAATACACTTTATAGATACAAATAATACCCATTTGCCAAGAGTGGACTGACTTGTAATTCAAATAAGAAATTCAAAACCACAGGGGTAAATGTACTGTTAGTGTTGGGCTTAGACCTGTAAACAGGAATATAATTCATGAATTTCATTAATTATTTAGCCAACCACTACACAGATATTTCTCAGTCAAGTTGTAAAATCTTAACATTCAGGTTTTAAGTGTGTTTTACAGGTACACACAATAATCTTAATCTCTAAAGACTTGGAAATAAGGAAACAACCTTCTTTATTTCCTTACGAAATAAGACTCAGTCATCTAATTTTCACCTTCCAGGTGTAAGGATCTTATCAAATAGCTGAATACTGAAGTCAGAGACAGTCTGAAATTGTATGAATTATATTCTGTCTGCTAATTACCTGCAAATGTGTTTGCTTCACTGTTTAAAAAGGCATAGATATATGTGTCTGCATAAACATATTTGTATACACAATGGAATATGGAATGGAAGAACTCAATTCAGAATTTAAATTTGTAACTTCTAGTCTTGCTTTCCGCAGCTCAAATGTATCAAGTTCTCCGAGTCCCAGTCTCACCATCTGTAAAGCAGCTGTGAAGACCAAACGTGTGTGGAAACCTTTTGTAAACAGTGAAATAGAAATCACTGAATGCACATGAGGTTTGTCTGTTTGTGTGTGTGGTTGCTATACCTTGACCCAATTCACATGAACATGACAATGAATGGGGCTTGTCCTCCTTATCTGTCTCACAGACATCCAGATTTTTAAAAAGGATACTTGTAAATCCAAAAGAATCAAAGTAAATGAAGGAAGAAAGAATCACACCACATTAGAGAAAATACTGAGGAGCCCACCAGGTCCAGCCCAGGAGGTGTTTGGGGTGAGACCCCCAACTGTGTCTTTTGCACAGTTTCTCCTTCCATTCCAGAAACCACGATTTTTCCAGAAGGACGAAGTTTTTCCACAGGCGGTCTCCACAGCAGTGCCGCACTGGCTCTGGCATTGAGGGGGACAGACAGCAGGCGGGTGAAGGGCAAAGACGGGAAACAAAAGAGATGTCTGAAAAGGGAGAGATGGAGGAAGGGCAGCCTTTTATGTCTACGGGAAACCTGTTTGTCAAGTTCTTGTAAGTCAGGGATTGTACGTATATCCAACCATACTTTACTAGAATTTAAAAAAAAAGTCATTCACGGTTGACATTTCCTAAATGTCATGTATAGCTACGAAACACAACCCTGGCAAGATGTCAAAGGTACTGCCTTTGTTGCTAAAATCTGGTTTGTTCAGGCACAGCAAATAACTAACAAACTCATGGCCATTTTCTCTTAAATTGAAAAATATTTTCTGATGTATCCCAGAAAGCACTTTTAAAATACATCTACAGACAGTTAAAAGCTATTTGTATTTTCTACAAACTATCCCTCCAAATGGGAAGAAAGGAGAGGAATAAGAATCCTTGGCAACAGCTAGCCTCCTGCAATGGTGAGAGTTTGAGAGGCACGAGAATGAAGTGGGTAAGTTTAAGTGGGAAGAAAAGACTGAACTCCATTCTTTTTTCTTTTTAATTTTTTGAGATGCAATCTCACTCTGTTGCTCAGGCTGGAGTACAATGGCACAATCTCGGCTCACTGCAACCTCCACCTCCTGGGTTCAAGTGATTCTCCTGCCTCAGCCTCCTGAATAGCTAGCATTACAGGTGCCAGCCACCACACTCGGCTAATTTTTGTATTTTTAGTAGAGATGGGATTTTACCATGTTGCCAAACTGGTCTCAAACTCTTGGCTTCAAGCAGTCCTCCTGCCTCGGCCTTCCAAAGTGCCGGGATTACAGGTGTGAGCCACCGCGCCTGCCTGAACTTGATTCTTTACTAGGACAGACTACACTGCCCAAAACCTATGGCTCCACTTCCAGGATCACAGGGTGAAGTTAAAGTCATCTCATTGTATGAGAGTGAGGAACATCAACATCCCTCTCTATTAAGAGCAGAGAGCCTTCACTAAATTCCATGGTCTTGGCTATGCCTCTTTCCCTCTTTGGGATAAATGACAGGGTCAGAGCTAAAGATTCACATTATTAAAATTATAGACTGAGGCAAATAATTATTCACGGTTAGTTAAGCTTAAGTTTGCTCCAACATGCCTTCCTGAAGTGATTCCTCTCAAAAACAAACATACTTGGGAAATGTTTAATTTCATTAAGCCCTCACTGACATCAAGAAGGTATATTTCCAATGGACACTACCATGCGAAATATGGATTGGACAACTTAACTGAAGGCCCACTTTGCTATTTATGGAATGTTCTCTTCTCACTGTAAAGAGAGGACCCGAGTTCTGCCAAGAAAATGTAAAAGCTGTAGTTTCCTATAATAGTGGTGCATATTTCTGTTTTAGACCATAGCACAGTACTTGTAGAAGTCATTGCTTCAGTAAGAATTGATTATGTGTTCATTTCTCAAGGACAATGGGTCTGAGTGGCAAATACCTTCAGAATTTTTTTGGGGGGGATAAGCTAAACTAAGTCAGATTTCTTTGTGAAAAAAGGGGATGTGGCAAAACAAAGGGCAGTTAGATTCAAAGTTTGAAATTTTTGGGTATCATAGCTATTGGGGGTAGGGAATGGTGAAAGGTTAGAAGAGGGTGGAAATATCCAGAGACCACATCCATTTGCTCTTCTTGTTTTCCGCTTCAGGGGTAGTGACTTCTTTTGAAAAATGAGAGGTTTATTTTCATAACAGGCAGTGAGGAATAGTTAGGCAGATGTGTGTGGGTTGGTTCTGGCCCTTGATTAGCAGACGGGAATGATACTGCCTTTAAGTTTCACCAAATATATCCGTCAAAACACATACAAGGGACCTCCACTTGGATTGCACAATCAAGATCCCAAATTTCAATGCAGCGATCATGCTGTTTTAGGAAAGTTTAAATGGAGCCAAATTTCCATTTCCAGAACTGTTCTCAGATGTGGTTAACAGATTACATGGACTTTTTCATCTCCTCTTCTTTGCTCCTCTAGGTTGAAAAGTCTAAAGTCAAGGCATTTTTGAAAAATTTTCTGTGTTTTGATCAAGGAAGTACTTGATAGAGGCCAGATGTCATTCTGCTACCAGAGTATCCTTTCTCAGAACCACAGCAAGAATGTTCCCAAACCTTTTAAAGAAAGTGCGTGCTATGTACATGTAGATGCTGTTGTCAGAGTAGTTCAGACTTTGGGCAGCTAAAACTGGAATGTGGCTTTGAGAACACTATAAAGTTCACTGTGTGGCTATGCATGTGTGTCAATGTAGGTGTTCCCCTCTCCTGCTTTCTCATTTTTTTCCCTCATACGTGAAGGTTTTTGTGCTGTTAATCCTCTTGGAATGTAGCTCTTATCAGCACCTAGAGGAATTCATTACCCCTTCACCTTCACTGTTCTCCAGCCCATGAGGCTAAGGAACAAGAGAGCAATTGTCTGGGGAGCTGAACCCTGAATTCAGGTGTGCTGGCACTGAGTTACTGTCTACCTGATTTTTCCTATAATCAAAAGGGAAGGGGAGAAATTAATAATGCTTCTCTCTCCAAAGGAGCAGGAGGAAAAGAGCCTTCAGGAATAGAGGCCAAGGCCCCCTGCCATTAAATCCAGCTATTTTAAAGTTAAGGGTTAAAAAAGGAAAAAGAAAAAAAAGCAGCAGGTTAGCAGATTCAAAAGAGATTCTAAGCTGTGTCTGCATAACAGAGCAAATGATCAATACAGTGGGGGTAAAAACTAGTTAAGCCAGTTATTTGGGATAATGTTTAAAAGAGAGAAAATCATGCTTGTTTACATATATATATATATATAAACTTCTGCTGGTTATATAGTAGACTCAAAACCAAAATATTTTGTATTTTATATAAAGCCTGCAAAAACTCATTTTATGTTCTTTAAGTATATGCCCTTCTCTATCACCCTTAAATTGCCAGTTTTGCTCACACAAGAAAATAAACTTAGAATACAAATATAGCACCACCTCTTTTGGTTGTAAACCATGAGGCTTTGCCACACTGTCAGGCATTTACAAAAAGTAAAAGGCAAGACACAAACACCCATCAGTCTCTGGCTCTTTCTTCAAGCACGTAAACTGAGATGTACACGGAAATGGGAAACTACCCAAGCCAGAAAGGTAGCCAAATAGACTGGAAAAGAGATATAGCAACATTCTTAGAATCCATTAAAAGGCAATAGAAAGCAACCATTAATTGAACAACACTCAACTAGATTGACAAGATAGAACTGAAGTGGCACAGGGGGCTTCCACCCTCTTAAAGAGCCATGTCAAGGAGCAGGGGATTTATAACCAAAACTCTCAGATATTTCTAGAAGCCAACAGGGAAACCTTATATCAAAGACTACATCATTATTAGCTATGTTTTTACAAGGTTGATTTATAGCTGCATAAAAAAAAAAAAAAACCTCAATCTATAACTCCTCACTACTGAAGGGAGGAGTGAATAAAAAAATTTTTATGTCCCATCCTTCAGTTTAAGGCTATGTAAATCAGTTACCAATTCTGAATATTGTATTAGATGAATCCCTTTGTTAACAATTATGCATGTCAGAACACCAGGAATAATGTAGTATTAACTAAAATACATCAGGTATTGGAGAAAAGTTACTGACAAGGTAATATATTTATTTTTTAATGGGAAAGTTTAGTTCTTGGCAAAACAACATATGTGTCATTAATTTAATTTTAATTTCTCAGGATTTTGAAAAGCATCTCAACCTCAAATGTTTTTACTGCAAATATGTTGCTATAGTCACACAATCTTCTACTATACATTAAGTTTATTCACTTAGCAAACATTATTCCTCTGTATTCCTGGTACTTACGCACTTGGAGAAAAGCTTGCTATTGCTGGTTAGTGCATCTAAAAACACAAACACTGAGATGTCTGGCATTCCCTCCTAGCAAGTGCTCAGCTACGGAAGAAATATACAAATGCACCTCTCCCTCAGAGTTCTCACTGCTTTCCACCCATTGATTTAATAGTGGTGCATTTCATTTTCAAAACACTTCCATAAACATGACTGTGAACCATGCTGTGAGGTTAATTTTTGGTGATAACACAAAACCTGAGATTTGTTTTTCAGAAGGTTCTTAGCAGTGACTGAACATATGGTGTGATCTTTGCGGAGGGTAATTCCTCACTTGCTTCACCCATTCTCTGTATTGTTGAAGCCAAGAGCCTCAACACTCCAAAGGAAACCAAAAAAAAAAAAAAAAAGTGAACCACACTCAGCCCTAGTCAGTCACTATCCACAGGATTTTAGGTCTACTTAAAATTTAAATTTAGGCCAGGCCTGGGGGCTCATGCCTATAATCCCAGCACTTTGGGAGGCTGAGGTGGGCAGATCACTTGAGGTCAAGAGCCCGCGACCAGCCTGGCCAACACGGTGAAACCCCGTCTCTACTAAAAATACAAAATAAAAAATAGCTGGGCGGGGTGGCACACACCTGTAGTCCCAGCTACTTGGGAGGCTGAGACATGAGTATTGCTTGAACCTAGGAGGCAGAGGCTGCAGTGAACGATCATGCCACTGCACTCCAGCCTGGGTGACACAGTGAGACTCCATCTCAAAAAATAAAATGAAATCAAAATATAATACAAATTTAGAAATTTGTATTAAGAGAGAAAAATTCAAAGAATACATTTTTTAAAATGGCTATTAACATGGGGTGGGGGTGGTTAACACTGTGCTGATCTCTGTTTTCTTCCAAAACCTACTTGGATGGTGAGAAATTAATTTTTAAAGGGTACAAGCCCAAAAGGACAACAAATGAGAAGATGAGACAAAAATGGCTGAGGTATGACACAACCGTTCAGAAAGATGGAAAGCAGACAAAAGAGTGGGAACTTGATCCAGCAGAGGCCACTGAGACTTAAGGGCCCACAGATAAGAACACAGAGAAGCCAGTTGTCTGACGACCAAAGAACCCCCAGAAGGCTGAGAGGGGTGACAGACCCACCTCACTCACAGCAGCCAAGCAAGCATCCCTCCCAACCCTGTGGGACATATGTGGTTTCCTCTCTAGAAAACTGAACCCAAGAGGCTGAGACCCCAGGCATTATGGAGGGCAGCCTGAGGCTCCACGTTGAAAACAAATCTGTCTGGGCACTAACAGGCCTCCAGCTGTCTCCCATTCAATAGCCTGGGCAGTGACTACTCTTAGACCCCCAGGCCGGAGATGTGAATTTCATTCCTGGGTATTGGAATCACCACAGTAGGAAGACATTTAGATGTTGACACTTTGGTGGGAGGACGGAGTAAAAGGTGGCTTGCAACAAACTGAATTTGCTGAAAGGAATGAATTCCTGCCTTTCAGTGCATGGATGAGAATGGCAATTATTGGAGACCAGAAGGCGAGGGTTAGAGGATAAACAGGGTAGTCTTTAACTTCCCTGACCTGGGCATTGAGAGCCTTGGGTTTCATTCCCGCCTGTGTCTTTGACTCTTTCTCTTTTCTGAGACGGAGTCTCGCTCTGTCGCCCAGGCTGGAGAGCAGTGGCACCATCTCAGCTCACTGCAGCCTCCGCCTCCTGGGTTCAAGGGATTCTCATGCCTCAGATTTCCGAGTAGCCAGGATTACAGGCATGTGCCACCACACTCGGCTAATTTTTTTTGTACTTTTAGTAGAGACAAGGTTTCACCATGTTGGTCAGTCTTGTCTCAAATTCTTGACCTCGAATGATCCACCTGCCTCAGCCTCCCCAGATGCTGGGATTACAGGTGTGAGCCACCATGCCCGGCCTATGTGTCTTTGACTCTTGATGTAGCTTGTGAGTCATTTCTCCTTTCTAGACCTCAGCTTCCTCATTTGTAAACTGGCGGGTTATGCCCCTAGGGTCCTGCTATTCTCAGATGTTGGAACACTCTTCCCAGAAGGTCTAAAATGACAGACGGAATGCTGGTGGTCTCTAACGTGATGCCAACTGCAGGCCTGAGACTTGGCTGACTTCTCAGGGTCCTTCTGCTCCCTCGGCAAGTGGCTGCCATTCTTAGATGTGATGCAATAACACCATTCTTCTTTTTTAAAAAAGGCTGTTTTAAACAAATTTGCACCGAAAGTAGAGGACAAGATCCAAAGATAGTAAAAGCACCTAGGATATGTCAATACTGACTCTTCATTTTTCTACACAAGAAAGTAAAAGCATGATCAGGAAGGAATAGAGCCAACCCAAATTCAACTTCTTCACATGCACACTTTTTTTTTTTTTTCTTAATGAAACTCAGGAGAAAAGAGTGAAAAACAAAATAATATTTCTCTTTCTTTTCAAGGGCCAGTTCTGAAACGGAGTAATAGTTAACATTTCCTAACACTTAGTACAGGCCAGAAGCACTGAGCTAGGAGCTTTCCAGGCCTTTTCTCATTAGATTCTCAGGTGTGCCCATCCTACAAAGGAGGGAAGTGAGGCTCCTAGAGCTTAGTGATCTACTGGTACACATGAAGGTACCAGTGTCATACGTAGGTCTCTCCGACTGTAGAGCCCACACTCCATCATTCCACTTCACTGCCTCATCTTCACCCAGCCCCACTGTCCTCCGCTCAGATAGCCAGTCCCTGGCTGCTGCAGGAAGATTTCCCGCAGTCTGCTCTCCAATGATGTGTCCTTTGGCTTCAAAGGAATTGACATGATCGGCCCTTCTGCTGAAAAGTTAGAAGGCATTCTGAAAAATCAATACTGGTTTCGGCAAGAAGCAGCCTTGCCCAAAGCTAATTGAAGGCCATCTGAACATCTTCGGAACTGTGGCCATAATCATCTGTCTTGCTGCTTACCATGTCTCAACATGCATCTGCAGTAAATCACTTCAAAATCACTTTTACATGTTCACTCATACCAAAGAGAGGACAACAATATTTTTTGTCACTGCCCTATAACTTCCCCATCTAAACTCAGAACACTAGTATTACGGTTACATAATAGACAGCCTGCTGACATTACTATTTTAAAGCACCACTTTTTCAGGGTTTATCACAAGTCGTTTTAAATTTCATTTAGCTCTAACTTGTTATACAACTTTATGTTCAGAAACAATGTCCTCTGCTATATCAGCAAGCTATACTGGAAAATACAATTGCTGTGATTTGAAAAAAATTTCTTGGCAAGCTTTTGATTCCACCCTTTTAGCGGGCCATATACGGGGTGATAATGGAAAGAGAAGTTATATGACTTACTGTAAGATATTACTCAGGAAAACTAGAGGATATATATTTTGATAGCTAATCCAGATTAATGCTGCAGCCTTGAGCCTTCAATTTTGTTTACTATATATGAATTCAGTGACTAAATTGTTGTTCACGTAACTTTGCAAACCAAGCAATCAGTTTACTAGATCATCAGAGACTAATAACTCAGAGAAGAGACTGGCAAACTTGGTGGAGTGAACATCTGTAGTACGATCATTCAGTATCCATCCATTCCCACTTCTCCTAGCCCTATTTTGCTTTAGGGGACCCAGTGAAGCTGCCACCAATCTGAGCTCTGGGGTTGTTATATGACCAGGATGGACCCATCTGCACCTTGTATTCTATGTGTCTCAGTTATGGGTTCAAGGCAGCTCAAAATGGGCAATGAGGCCAAGGACAAGCAAACCGAGGGTTTTGTTTAAGCTGTTAGGAAACTGGACTTTTTTTGCTGGGCTTGAATGAAGAGGATGATGAGACTAAAGTTGACTCAGAAAGGAGCCAGAAGAAGCAGAGTCAAGACATGTACAGGGCAGTCAACTCCCACTGAAAACGTTTCCTGGAACTCCCACCTAGTGATCTCTGTGTTAGCTACCCCTCACTGCAAATGAGGCTACGAAATGCAGTCTTTTAGCTGGGGACATTATCCCTTTGAATAAAATCAGAGTGTGTTACTAAGGAAGAAGAAAAGAATGGGTGCTGGGTAGGAAATTAGTGACCTCTTCTGTGGCCCATTTGGGTTGCATTTTCCATGCTCAGCATAGAAAACAGACAACTATCTGACACATATAAAGGAAGAATGGCATATTTCAGAGTCTAAATTAGAGATAGAATTAAAACACGAGTCTTTGGTTTGTAAAATCTTTCATTAGGCAACAACCTGTTATTTGAAAAATAATGTAACTACAATTAAAAATGCAGAATCTGCAAGCATGTACATCAGCCCAATTTTGCATATTCAACTTAGATACTGAAAAAATGTTGTTAAAAATCCTAATTTCTTCTTACATTATAGGAAAAAATCAAGCTACATATTTATGAGCCCACTGTCTCCAAGCAAGAATCCTTCAGTTTCAAATTATGCCTTAGACTTCTACAGGTTTGGTTAGAAATGATAACAAATGTAGGAATCTTTGAATTGACATTTAGTTCTCCAGGGATAGCTTTAAAAAATAGAGAATAATGGAAGTAGCTGCTTTTAAGAATTTTTTTCAGTAGTCACAAAGACATATCATATGTTAGAGGATATAAAGAATGCCAAAATGAGATTCTCTCTGAAATTATTTAGTGTTTTATGAGAAAAGGAAGATAAACAAAAAAACAATGGTTTATTGGACCAAGAGAAATAAGTGGCAGGGGAGTCACAGAAATGGAGTGCTAACAGACACTCTGCCTTTGGTGTTGAGTTATGAAGGCAACAATAAATGACCTTCATAGATCATCGTCACACAACTTCAGAACTGAGAGGAAGGTTGGAAACAACCACATTCAACTCTTTCACTTTCCTGAGGAGAAAAACTTGGACCTAAAAAAACCAGATCATCTTTCTAATGTTCCCCAAGAAGTTCACAGCAAAGCCAGGATCAAAATATGGGTTTCCTAACTGGTGGAGCTGTAATAGTCTTTCCACTAACATCCATTCAGAAGTCATGGAATTAGGAAGTCAGTCTGCCAGATGTTACTGCTAATTTACCTCTACATTTATTGTGAAGTCATTCTGAAATTATATTTTTAAAGGAAGGAGAGAGTGGTTGTAATACTATGACATCTGCCAAGGGTGATTAACGAGGAAAAATATATGACATCTTGCCTCACTGAACTAAACCAGATCCAGGGTTTGCAGACAGACAGAGGCCTCCTCGATACAAAAGGAAGAGGCTGAGAGGTTGTCAGGGGTTTAACAGCTGGTGGGAATTTTATTTTCTGATGGAAGTGATTTCTTTGTTACAGTTTGCTTCAACTGCTTCCCACCTACAGCTGAAGTTCTCCTGAAACACTGAGCAGCTCTCAGCTATGTAACCCTCACCTTAAGCGCTCCAAAAAAGTTAAAAACTAGAGTAATCAACAAGTGATACAAAAACTAGGTCTTCTGAAGGTCTTTCTTCAAAGGAGCAAAAGATCAAGGACAGTATTTCAGAGTAGGTTACTTTGAGTGTACTACAAATGATACAATGAATCCTTCTTAATAATACATTATCATCACTTGGCAGCTAGTAAATAGGAGAAATGCAGGGAATCCCCACTCAGCAGTTTCTCTGGGTAAACCTAGAAAGTGTAGACCTGGGATGTGGGAGTAGGAAGAAACCCCAGAGCTGGCCTAATAAATTGAGTTCCTTCATTTTGCAGGGCAGTCTAGGAAGAAAGCTAATAATCTCTGCTAAATCAAATGGACTAAAGAGTAGTTAGTGTTCTCAAAATCACAGCACACATGTTCAGCTGAAATATGTTTACAAACAAATACAGCCAAAAAGCCTCATATTAAGTCTCTCAGTCATCCAGAGTCAGTCACTTTCATAAGGTTTGACCTAAATATTTTCCTTTTCTCAATTAAAATGACCTTTGTTGCTGGAATAACTGGCTAGCCATACGCACAAGATCGAAACTGGACCACTTTCTTACACCATATATAAAAATCAACTCACAATGGATTAGACTTAATTGTAAAACCCAAAACTATAAAAAGTCCTGAAAGACAACCTAGGCAATCCTCTTATGGACCTAGGGACGGGCAAAGATTTCATGATGAAGATGCCAAAAGCAATCGCAACAAAAGCAAAAACTGACAAATGGGATCTAATTAAACTGAAGAGTTTCTGCACAGCAAAAGAAACCATCAATCAACAGAGCAAATAGACAACCTAAAGAATGGGAGAAAATATTTGCAAACTATGCATCTGACAAAGGTCTAGTATCCAGCATCTATATGGTACTTAAACAAATTTACAAGAAAAAAACAAACAGCCCCATCAAAAAGTGGGCAAAGGATATGAACAGACATTTCTCAAAAGGAGACATACGTGCCAACAACAAGCATATGAAAAAAAGCTCAATATCACTGGTTATGACAGAAATGCAAATCAAAACCACAATGAGATATCATCTCACATCAGTCAGAATGGCTATTACTAAAAAGTCAAAAAATAACAGAATAACAGATCCTGGCAAAGTTGCAGAGAAAAAGAACAGGTATACACTGTTGGTGGGAGTGTAAATGAGTTCAACCATTGTGGAAAGCAGTGTGCAATTCCTCAAAGAGCTAAAAACAGAACTACCATTTGACTGAGCAACCCTATTACAGGATATATACTCAAAGGAATATAAATCATTCTACCATAAAGACATGCACACAATTGTTCACTGCAGCACTATTCACAATAGCAAAGACATGGAATCAGCCTAAATGCCCATCAATGACAGACTTGATAAAGACAATGTGGTACATATACACCATGGAATACTATGCAGCCATAAAAAAGAACAAAATCATGTCTTTTGTGTAAATGTGGATGGAGCTGGAGGCCATTATCCTTAGCAAACAAACATAGGAACAGAAAAATAAAAATATTGCATGTTCTCACTTGTAAGTGGGAGCTAAATTATGAGAAGTCATGGACACAAAGAGAGAACAACAGACACTGGGGCCTACTTGAGTGTAGAGGGTGGAAGGAGGGAAAGGATCAGAAAAAATAACTAATGAGTACTAGCTAGGCTTAGTACCTAGAAAATGACATAATCTGTAAAACAAACTCCCACGACATGAGTTTACCTGTGCAACAAACCTGGACATGTACCCTCAAATCTAAAATTAAAAAAAAATAACATCTATGGATTCTTTCCTGATTATGAAAGCAGTGTATGTTCAGAGTAGGAAAATTAAAATACATAGATAAAAAAGAAGAATGCCCCAAATCTTCCCACCCAAACTCTTAAAATACATTTCCAGAATATTTTCTAAGAATACATACATATATTAACCAAAATATGATCACATTGCATACTTGGCTTTTGTTGACATTTTATTACCTAACAATGTATCACAAACATCTTTTCATTATCAATATTTATCAACAACAGCATCTACTCTGGCTGAACAGTATTTTATTGTATGACTGTGACATCATATATAGAATATATTTAATCTGTAATTGAAGCAATTTCCTGTTTACCATATTATAAACAATGATGTAATGAACATCTTGGTGGCTAAAACCTTTCCACATATCTTTAATTATTTCCCTAGCACAAATTCCTAAAAATAAAACAGTAAATATGTTTTAAAGGATTAAACACAAACATAGTGACAAACTGCCCTCTAGAAAGGGCATGATATACTTCAATTTACTTGAGTTACTTGCCTATCAAGTGTTATGATCAGCTTAGTACTACATGAAGAGAAACTAAACAGGCACCCTTGGGTTGGTAAAGTATGATAGATGTGCTTGTATCCATAATTCTGACAAATATTCTGGAAATGTATTTAAGAGTTTTTAAAGTGGTTCTCTGGGTGGGAAGATTTGGGGCATTCTTCTATTTTATCTATGTCTTCTAATTTTCCTACTCTGAACATACACTGCTTTCATAATAAGCAGGAAAGAATCCATAGAGGTTATTTTTTTTTTTAATTTTAGATTTGAGGGTACATGTCCAGGTTTGTTACATAGGTAAACTCATGTCGTGGGGGTTTGTTTTACAGATTATGTCATCTTCCAGGTACTAAGCCTAGAATGTTTACTACAGACACCTTAATCAATTAGGTGATTTTATATTACATACTCCCTATTTATATACTTCCAGCCAAGACTGACATACATTCCATTTTGACTCTTTCTTTGGGACCTGATGCCTTTTCTCCCTCCCCTGTGTAAAGTACTCTTCTTATACACTTACCAACATTCTTAAAAACATTCTAAATGGTCAGTCCCTGACAATATTATTGTAGTGCTGATTACATGCACCAGCTAAAAATCTCCATCCAAGTTATTCTCCCAATTAGATGCCAGATCAGTTTGAAGTCTGACATTTTAATGAAGTGACAAAAAAATTACATTTGAAGTTTAGGCAAAATCAACACGTACCTTAAAGAGAGAAAGAAGAATATATTTTATTGAAATTTTATTTGAAATGTTTTCACATTTTATTTGAAATTTTTTTATTTATTCATTTACATTCCACCTGATTCCAAAAAGGACTTACAGCAGCTTTTCCTTTTAGATGTGTTTTCTAAATTGGACATTTCTGCCTCATTGAGACTGCCAACTTCTTTCCTAACATAAGGATATTCTTCTATCATAACTGCTATATTTGGAGACTGAATGGCAAGGATATTGTTCTTATCCAAAAAGGAGGAAAATATAACTCATCATGATCACAAACTCTCCTTGGAAGAGCCCCCAGACAGGGTGACCCTGGGTATGCAATACCAGTCCCAGAAAACACCAGGAAAAACTCAAATTTCTAGGGTGCATAAAACCTCCAAAGAATCACAGAAAGTCAGGCCTTTGGCTCTTCACTTCCCCCATGGGACTGTAAGGGCTCAGCTCCCCAACATCCTGACTTGTGTGAACATAATGAGAAATGAAGGTACCAGACCCACAGACACAGAGGAGCTTGCACAGCAGGGAAGGCAGGCCCAGCATCAGACGGAAGAGGAAGGCTTCACTCCCCTGTAAAGCAGCTGCAAGAGAACAACCAGTCTCCTGTCAAGCTTGTCTTTCTCAGCGTCCTCTTCCATTTTCTTTCCACCCAGCGGATTCTTCTGCAGCTCTGGTCTCCTGTCTCACATTTTGAAGCACAGTCATTTTGGTCTGCAGCCTTTCTAAGTCTTTATCTTTGGACTTGTTTTCCATCTGTCTTCCATTGGCCTACACCTTGCCCAGTATCTCTTGCGTTTCAGGGCCCTGTGCTGGCAGTACAAGACATGGTCCCAGGTGCAGTATTACACATTGAGTGATAGTTAGTGATAAGTCCATGGTACATGGTGGATAGACACTGGAAAGAAAACTTACTTTGCATGATTCAGAAAAAAGGGAGGGAGTGTCAAGTGCTATATTAAAGGGAGATTAGAGTAAATGGAAAACAGATATTGAACTTACTTGGCATATTAAAAATGTTATAGTTGGCCGGGCACGATGGCTCACGCCTGTAATCCCAGCACTTTGGGAGGCTGAGGCAGGCGGATCTTGATCAGGAGATCAAGACCATCCTGGCTAACACAGTGAAACCCCGTCTCTACTAAAAATAAAAAAATTAGCCAGGCATGGTGGCAGGTGCCTGTAGTCCCAGCTACTCGGGAGGCTGAGGCAGGAGAATTACTTGAACCCGGGAGGCGGAGGTTGCAGTGAGCTGAGATCATACCACTGCACTCCAGCCTGGGCGACAGAGTGAGACTCTGTCTCAAAGTAAATAAATAAATAAATAAATAAATAAATAAATAAATAAATAAATAAAAATTTAAAAATTACGGTTAATTTTGCCTATCCTCTAAACGCTTCCAAATGCCACCACTTTGGAAAGAAAGGATCACTTTCATTGTGAAACCTGAGGTCTTCCTGTGGTTTCAAAACAGCCTTAAGAAAAACTCAGTTTTTCATCTGAACCAGCAGAATATCCAAGCAGCAAAGGACAAATTCACCAATGAGACTCCTAACAGAAAACACCATATCAACATTTCCCCCAGACTTCAACCTTATGCTTGAGCACATCACAATTAAGTGCATCCTCTCAAGTAATTATTTTATTTGATCCTCACAATTTAGTAAGGTAAGTGTTACTATTCCCATTTTGGAGATGAGGAAACTTAGGTTCTCGGAGGTTCTATGACGTACCTGAGTCATTGAGTTTAGTTCAGTGGTTAAGAACATAGGTGCTGAAGTCAGACTGCCTAGGTTCAAATCCAGGCCCTGCCCAGGGTTAATTGTGTGACCTTGAGGAAATTACCTAGCTTTACTGTGCCTCCATGTGTTCATCCATAAAACACAGATAAATGATAATATTAGCCACCTCGCAGGGTTGTTGTGAGAATTGGTTGGGATAATGCATTAAAGCAGTTTTAGAATTAAGAAGTCGGTCTGCCAGTGACACATATGTGCACATACAGAGTAAGCACTTAAGAAATATTAGCAAAACTGAATTCCCAGAACTAAGTACTTTAGGGCCATAAGAGCTATCCTTATCTTTAACAGTTACATTGCTTCTGTGATTCATAATTTTATCAGCAGAGACATTAGCTGACTATTTCTCACAAAAGGAAAACGCATGATAAAAGAAAACATTGAATTGGATAAAATGGCTCAAAAAGGAAGAGCAAGGGCAAAAGTTCAAGTGTACCTTCTGAAAAGAACCCCATTTATTTTTGTTTCCAGAAAAATACTATACATGATTTAAGTATTTTCAGTCATTTTTCGAGCACAATGAAAGGTCAAGCTAAATGGAAGTAATATTTGTGTAACCCATGGTGACTGTCAGGAAGTCTGTTTCCCATGGTCAGGTCCTCAATCCGGACAATGTGGCACTTCTCTGGAGGACCACTCTGAGCAGAAAGGGCCATGCCTCCCCACAGCCCTCCCCACCTCCCGCTGCACCCCCTCCATGTGAGTACTCTGAAAGAGCAGAGAACAAAGATGCAGCTGGCAACACTAGAGTGCTGTGGAAAAGAGCAATTTCACCCAGGGAAGAGAGCAGTAGAAAATCAGCAGAGGAATATTACCAAGACACGCTTTCTTGTTTCTCGTTTCTTGTAGCATTGAGGGCAAAAAAAAGAAGCTGAAGTGCAGAGAATGTGTTGTTGGGGGAATAGGAAGGAATAGAGACACCCAGCAGGATAGAGTATTTGCAGAAAAAAACTGCTGGTGGCCAGAATAACTACAAAACACATACCAGCCACAAGAAGACACCAAAGCAGCAAGAGTAAAGAGTGCAGGGCAGAGAAACTCTGCGAGCACAGCGTACGTCACAGGACCATAAGAGAGGCCACCCAATACCAAGGATGAGCAATTGCTCAGCCCTTTTCTAATGCATGGGCAAAACTGGGGAGATGGCCACAGTGAGGCTCTTAGATTGCAGATGTGATGTGGGTCGAGGTTTCTTTCTATAAGTGAGACTTCCAGCTAAAGCATCAGGTGAAGGATCACGTGGAGGCACAAGTGTCATCTGGAGAGTTGAAAAGTCAACTGCAGTGTGAACGATCTCATCTAAGGAACTCAGGGCACCCCCGACACACGGGTTGCATGTGAAAAAGGAAATCTCACTCTAAACAGGAATATAATCGGCATTTGAACAAAAAATTATGGACTGTCATTCAACCCAGAAGTTTTTCATGCCACAAACGTTAAAAAGTAACAGTAACATAATTACACTTGCGTTGCACTTTAAACTTTGTAAAAAATTATAAAGATCTTCTGGCCCACATGGATGTTTTTTGCTTGCCCCAACAAGACATGTTCCTTGCATTATTTCTAAAAGTCCCTAAGAATTGACTTTATGTTATTGCAAGCATGTTTTTAAATCCATAAATACATGCATTGAATTTATCTATGGATACCATACATAAAAAGCAAATGGTGGATTTTAGGTACTGAATCTATTCTAAAATATCTACTTATTTTCCAGAATGACCAATTAAATATAATTTATGTTAACTAAACCAGGTGTAAACATTTCAATACTCTGCATAGACCATTAAACACATCTCATTAAGAAGTTCCTATATTTTCAAACCTTCAGACATTGTAAGGGGGTACTATAGATGAATAATTATTTTCAAAAGGAATGTATTAAAGGATATCCCTTAAAGGTCTTTAAAAACAGGTCTTAAAAGTATAAACAGGAAGCATGCTATAGGGTTATAAAGAATAGTGGAATAAAAATGATTGTGGCTTACTTCCATAAAGAAGCATTAAAAAAAGAAAATAAAAGCTAAAATTACTTCCAGCTTGCTGAGTTAAAATGAACTGTTATTTCATGAGGCAAGTGTCTTATTTACTCTTTGCCCTATATACAATAATAACATGTGTTGTTGAGAGTCAACAGTTCACATTAGCATTTTTTAATTTAGGAAAAAGGGGAAATTGTAAACCCTAAGGAACAGCTTTCTGGCTGACATCGTTCAGCATGCCTGGAGGATGATGTGTACTTTGTACCCAAATCTTTATTAAGCCTTCTGTCCTTGAGATACAAAGATAACACTTCTGACCCACACTCAGCAGGGCATTGGCTTTGAGGTTCTTTCTCTTTCTTTCCTTCAGCTTTGATGAGAAATTTGTGCCGATCCACCCTCTTTTGGTCATCTGGCTTCCTAAGCGACTGACAGTGCACATTTGGGGGACAGCTGCCTGGCTTTGAGAGAGAAGTGCAGCTTGGAGAAGAAGGGAAGTGAAGTGGAGAGGTAACCCCTTGGCCTTCACACTGGTACTAACCAACTGATGTGTTAAAAACAAAATTCTATAAAGTAGACTGACATTCTTAGTATGGTAAGAACTCGGCACAACTATTTTCATTGAGAAAAGCTGTGATAAGATGAATCTTTTCATTGTACATGCTAACTACTGAAGTAAATTAAGCCTTTGGGAAGGTTGTATCAATTCCTTCTATACCACTGGGCTTTCAGGTTGTTCCAGGCTTTGGTTTCTCCAAGCCCTTACTCTACATCACAGCACTTGCCTTATTCAGGTTTTTTGCAGCTCTCATCACTCGCTATAACTATTGGGTTTATTCACTTGATTACATGTTTACTCATTGTCTGGCCTTCCCACTACAATATAAACTCCATATATTAGAAGATCTCAATCTACTAAAATTAGCTACTGATTCCTTGAGTAGAGTTAATCTGGGGCTGGGCACAGTGGCTCACACCTGCAACCCTAATACTTTGGGAGGCCGAGGTGAGTGGATTGCTTGAGCCCAAGAGTTCAATACCAGCCTCAGCAACATGGTAAAACGCCGTTTTTACAAAAAAATACAAAAATTAGCCAGAAGTGGTGGCACACACCTGTATTCCCAGCTACTCTGGAGGCTGAGGTGGGAGGATCACCTGAGCCCAGGAGGTTGAGGCTGCAGTGAGCCATTATTGGACTGCTACACTCCAGCCTGAGCAACTGAGTGAGACCCCATCTCAAAAAACAACAAAAAAAGTTAATTTGTTTCAGAGTATATCTGGTTCAATAAATTAATCACCAATATATAGATCATAGAAGAAAATACCTGAGTATATATGTTCATTCAACAAATACTAATTGAGTATGTCTTACGTATTAGGCAGTGGACACAGCACAGGGAATACTGGTGAACACAGCAGAACCTAGACAGCTGGCAGTCTATTATGGGGCTAGCTGAATATCTTATGTAATATCTTGCTAAATCTTTGAGCAGAACATAGAGAAAGAAAAAGAAGAGAGGCCATCAGCTTGTGCATCAGGGTAGCAAGCAAGCTCTTAGAGGACAAAGTCACATCTCTCTCACATTTTAAATTGCATCTCCCTAACTCTCCACTGCTCCAGGTAAGCCACACATGCCTTTCAACTGGCTGTCAGAGCCCTCTTCAAGTTCTCTTTTCAGAACGTTTTGCAAACATCTTATAAACAATTTTGCTATCCCAGAAAATGCCTAGGTACCCCTTTGAAAGAAAAGGAAAATTCCTTTGAGATTTTTTTTTTTCTCAGTAACAAGGAATCCAATTAGACCTATACTTGGCACTCTGTCAGTTCCCATAGCCAAGAAATCTCAGGGTTAGGAGAACAAAGCTACAAAGATGCTTTTGCTATTGACTATGGCTGGCCCAGAGTTCAAGGGTTAAAGCCCGAGAATGTTTTACCCCTTTAATTTCCCACATAACTAACTTCCAAATACCAAAGCTTAGAGGACCCAGAATGCAAAATCCTTCCCATTACTTTATTAAAAAATTTTGTATGCTGTGATTTACTGCTAATGCTCATCTTTCAAAGCATTAGTCAGAACACCTGCAAACCTTCCTGCAGTGGCTGCCAATAGAAGTTTAACATTTCATGGATTAGTACTTAAAATCTGACGAATAATAAATCATCGCTGTAAACAGTGTGAGGCACTGGGTTGATAATGTATTAAGAGTTGGTTAAAAAGATGAACTATAGATTACATTATAACTCAACACTGTGGAAAACCAAGGCTAAGTAAACTAATGATCGTTATTACCATATCTGTCTCTTCAGCGGTCTGCTTTCTCTAAGAAAGACATTTTCTTTTAACAGAAAGAAAATTTCACTAAGTATGAACAATATGAAATTTGGTTGTTTCATATGTATATGTGCTTGAAAAACAACGAATCAACACTCTTCACAGCTTTTAAAATGAATGATCCAAAGGGGACAATACACTAACATTTAGAACCTGTCAGGGCAATACTGAAAGAATCGTTTAACTTGTTTCGGGAGTTATTCATCAGCTTTTCAGACATATGAACATTTAAATCATTTCCATCCTTGAAATACTGTAAGTAATTATTTAAGTCCTGGTAGAACAAGTGTTATGTATCAGATACACATTGGGTATGAGGAACAGCAGTACACATCCTTTTTAGAAATGGCTGTGATACAATCAAATACACTTTAATAGGTTCACAAGAGAAAAAAAATTAAGGTCTTTTAATGGTATGATGACCTGCCTGTGATTGTGGTATGCAGACTCTTCCACACATTTTAGCTATGAGCAGTAAGTAGCCTTTGAACTACATGACAGTAGTATCCAAGTTATTTTCAATTCACATGTTTTGTATGCATCTGGTTTTTTTTTTTTTTTTACAATTCATATACATGTATTATTGTATTAATACGTTGTATACCTTATAAAACATGGAAAAAGGATGACAGAATGGATACAATATTTGCTAATCATAGTATCTCAAGGCAATACATACAAGACGAAGTTCATGATTAAACACGGTGAATATAAATACCTTAGTTTTCCAGACACCATAAAATTTTGGTGGTCAGCTTCTTGCCAGATTTGATTCAACGGTCACTGTCATTAACTCACAATGTGGCTAACAAAGAGTTCATGCAAAGTTTTGCCATTCTTTTCTGGCTTGCAATATTAAAATTGTCTTCAACTTACGAGAATTCTTTCCAGAATCTTTTAAAAATTCTGCTAGTTTGTGAGGTTTTGTTAAAACTAAAATATAGAATTTGTAAATCCAGTTAACCCGGCACAATATATTTCACAATATAACCAAGACAGATGGGACAGTAGGGAAGCCACTGGGAAGCCCCTGAGCTGGGCACTCCCATTCTTTGCTCAGGAGACCTCGCCTATGCCCCAGGCAATACCTAACGACCAGATATGTGGACTCAAGGCCAGTGTCAATGTCAATACAGTTGCCATCAGTTACCATAATGTTTCATGATAAAAAAAGAATGTAAATGCAAGTCCTAATCAATTTCTTTTCTCACCCAAATTAATCTTCTCAAGTGCTCCCTGGGGTGCATATCTCACTTTCGAGACCACTTTCCCATGTAGTGATGCAGTCATTTACTTCTAAGAGCCAGTTATAATCATAGAAATCTCTAGACCTAAAACCAGGCAGGACAAGGTGTGAACTAAGCCAGGCCAAAGAGATACTTTGTTTATCTTCTAAACTTTTTAAATTATTGCTATAACTCCTTAACAGAAAAGTAGATTTAAAAATTCATTTATTTTGCCCACGTCACTACCAGCCCGGTCAAAGCACACAATATTGCCAGCGCCCTTGGAAGCCCTCCACATCCTTTCTCTTTCCTCTCTTAGAGGTAAGCACTATCTTGGTATCTGATTCTTTCAGTAATAAGTTCTTTGCTTTTCTTTAATGTTTCAGTCACTTGAATATACACACCTTAGCAAAAGAGTTTAGTTTTGTCTGTTTTTTAATAAGACTGTTATGTAATCTTGTGTCTTTTCTCTCTCTTTTTTTTTTTTTTTTTTTTTGAGACAGGGTCTTGCCGTGTCACCTAGACTGGAGTGCAGTGGTGTGATCATGGCTCACTGCAGCCTTCCCTTCCTGGGCTCAATTGATCCTCCCACCTGAGCCTCCCGAATAGCTGGGACTATAGGCACACACCACCACACCCAGCTAAGGTGTTTTTTTTTTTTTGTATTTTTTGTAGAAAAGGGATTCACCATGTTGCCCAGGCTGGTCTTGAACTCCTGGGCTCAAACAATCCCCCAGCCTTGGCCTCCCAAAGGGCTGGTATTACAGGTATGAACTATCAAACCCACCCCATATAATGTGGGATACATTATTGTGTATAGCTCTAGTTCATTTCTTTACTGCAGTATAGTAGTCTAGCAGCATAGAATTACACCACAATTTATTCATCTATTCTCCTAGTGATACAGAATATTTTACACATGTCTCTGGATGCATATAAGTATATATTTCTCTAGAATACATAGATACATACATATGCACACACACAGGCAGTTAACTTAGTTTAAAAAAAAAAACCTAATGAATTCCAGCAATTCATTCTTTTGGCAATGAATTAAGAAATCATAATCAACTCTTATGAAGCTATGAAGAAAGTTCATTAAATTACTAGATTTATCTCTCAGTAGACTTTCACTCCTACACAATCACTAAATCTAAGCCATGACAATAAATGCATTTTACTGTATTAAAAAATAGTTTGGGCCAGGCATGGTGGCTCACACCTGTAATCCCACCACTGTGGGAGGCCAGGGCGGGAGGATCACTTAAGCCCAGCAGTTTGAGACCAGCTTGGGCAACAAAGTGAGACACCCCATCTCTATAAAAAATAAAAAAATTAGCCAGTTGTGGTGGCATGTACCTGTGGTCCCAGCTACACCAGAGGCTCAGGCAAGAGAATTGTGTTAGCCCAGGAGGTTGAACTTTGGTGAGCCATGTTGGTGCTACTGCGCTCCAACCCAGGTGACAGAGTGAGACCCTGTCTCTAAAAAAAGAAAACAAAAAACAAAAAAGAGCTTGAAAATTTCCAGTGAACTTATTAAAGCTGATTCTTCCAAATCTCTCTCTCTTTCCTTTCTGTCTCTCCCTTTCCCTCTCCCTCTCCTTCTCACACACGCACGTTTTACATATTATAATAAAATTTTTCCTCTTAATGAGGGCTAATATTGTGCATACCGAGAGAACAAAATGTTCATTCAAATTTTAAAGTAATTTTGCACCAAAAGGGTTCCAAGTTAATACTGATCAAGCCTGGAAAGCCAAAAAATGGTATTTCTGTAGCCAAACTAAGGAGTACAAGCACAAATAATAGAGATTAATTCAAAATTCAGACCATCATAAGTGTTCTCCAAGTGGACTGTAGAAATGGGCCATACTTAGATGACAATACTGTGCTACGAGCAAAATCTGCCTCTGGTCCACCATTGTCTTCCCAAAAACAACACAATAACTAACATTTTTTATTGTGCCAGCACTTTCAACATATCAACCTACCTATACTTTACATATACGGGCTTGTTTAATCATCAAAACAACCCAATGAGGTGAATACTCTCATTTGTCCCATTTTACAAGAAGAAACTGAGGCACAGAGAGGGGGACTAACTTGACCAAGGTCCCACTGCTGTTAGTAGCTGAGTTGGGACTCAAAATTATTCCTCCTGGACCCTCGGTCTATATTCCCTACACTGCTTTGCAAAATGTTTGTTTTGTTGTTATTGTCAGCATTGTTATTGTTATTTTGATATCAACAAGAATAGTTACTTGAGATCAGAGCAAAATGTGTGAATCCTAGGGGGAAAAACATCTCTGTACATTTATTTTGATCTATGAGAAATTTGTGAAAATGATTGCAGCCAAGCAACTCTCTAATTCTGGGAGAACAAATTAAGAAATGAATTAAGGGATTCGGTGGATACCCAAATTAGTCATTAGAGCTTCAAGATCTGGAATTCTGATCTAAATCCAGCTTTGGCACTTGCATCCAAAATAAACATGACCAGATAAGTATCACAGTTCACAATTAAAATGGATTTATATGACTTATGTGTCCACATGGGACAAGCCTCTTCCTAATTGAATTCAGACACCTCTTCAGTTATTGTGGGCTTCATTTACCATCTTCCTAGTCTTTCGTAACTGCTGGCAATAGGATTATGCTGAGGGAGAAATCATTTTCAATCAGTGATGTCTGCAGTACAAGCATGAAAAGATAAAAGTAAAGCCTTTGAGCTGTAATTAGAAAATTCCTAAAGTGTGCTCATGTGGCATATGGTTTAGACTACTACCAACTGGCAAGACCAGTTACAGGATGTCTAATGTCACTGTTCTGGGATAAGCAGCCAGTACAAGTAGCGTTCCAACACATGATTAGAGTAATCTTTTGCAGGGTAAAACATTCCTGCTTTCCACCTCTAATATGATTAGTGACAGGCAGCTGGAGGCATCTCATTCTCCTGACAAAAATATGATCAGAATTGTTTTCAATTGGTACATCTTTCCATCAAGCTGTTGCCTTCCAGCAGAATAATCAGAATTTCTGATTATTTGGTATACGTTTCAAGAAAACAGGAATTGATTGTGCCCTTGCTTGTCTGATGGGTAGAAGGCTGCCAGGATTTACATAGTAACTCTTCAGCTGCCTAACCAAAGGAAAACTAAGCAGTGTGTGCGCCTGTGCATGCAGACATGTGAATGGAGACAGAGAGACAGAAAATCAACCAGTTGTTTCTGTATTAATTCTCTTTGAAAAACGGAAAGTGCTTTCATTGTGATTCAAATAAGAGGAAGCAAAATATTCAATTCTATTCATGGAAAACAACCAACTCCCACTAACATTTATGGCTCTTTTCAAAAAGTTACAATCATCTTACCACTAAAGTTTTGCATTTATGGAAAAAGAATCAAGTTTATATTAAACATTAATGGAAATATCCAGGGGGCAATAAGACCTCATTAATTTGGACTATTTCAATTTGGAATTTATGATATTTAACAGGGTCTGGACCAAGGATGATTTTCCCACAAGGAATACATGGCTTGTTAAGTAAATTAATTTAAATAAGACCATTGGAAGGAAAAATTTTTTAAATGATAATGATAAAAATACTTTCAGGGAAAATATGGACCTAAACATGCTTTCTGTTCAGCAAATACTTTTGATATCCCTATTCAAATACCAATACTGATTAACAATAACAGTTACCATTTTATTGAATATCAATTTTGTGTAAGTTTGCCTTGCATACATGAGCTTGAAAACATCTTGACAATTCTGCAAGATAGGTATAATTATCCTCATCTTAGAGAAGAGGAAACTGAGGCTCAGAAAAGTAAGTGACATGCGAAGAATGCACAATTATTAGGCAGCAGAGGCAGGACACAGAGCCAGGCTGTCTGTCTCATGAGTCTGCATCCTACTCCCACTCAATGCAGACTGAGCACTGTCAATTCCAAGTCAGACTTCTGCAATCACAGGAGCTCATTCTTCAACAAGAAGGACAACAAGAGCAAAAGTAGCTATCACTATGAGGAGGGAAAGCCAGGCAGTCTGGCTCCAGAGCCCACCACTCTCTAAATCACAAGAATGTCTTTAAAAGCCCTATTTTTTTGTGGTACTTCAAAGTATTTCATATGCATGAAACTACTCTAAAGATCCACAGACGTGGCAAGGCAGGTGGGGAAGGGGGATGTGGGTGGGGTCTGACTTACATCCACCAGACCCCACTGCCTTATCAGGAGTAACTTCAGTCAACACACTCTAAAAGAGAACTCTGGTGTTGAGCCCTGAGAGGCGGCAGAGGCTGCCAAAGGCTGTGACAAGGCTCCCAGGAGTCAGCTGCAGGTGTAGGGACAGCTAGCCATGACAGCAGTAGGAGGTCACAGAGAGGGAATGGCCATCTCTACTCACCTGGGAATCCACAGCAATGTTCCTGAAAGCAGCCTGGGTTCTGCAGCGCTCTAGGAAAAATGGAAATTTGGGAAGTCAGGCAGGTCTCAAATTAGTAGCCACACCACCCATTTCCCATCATACTCAAAACCCAAGCACAAGACCTGGAGTCAAGCAGGCAGGGAATTCGTACTCACCCATGACTTAATAGCTATGTGACTCTGGGTAGATGGAGTAACCTCTCTGTGCCTCAGTTTATTCAACTGTAAGATGGGGATAATAATAGTATCTTCCTCACAAAGTTGTGGACTGGATGATATATAACATATGCAATGCATTTAGCAGACTGCCTAGCATATAATAGTGACATTTCAGTAACACCAACAATAGCTAACATTTATTGCCTGTTTAGGAAGTGTCTAGCATTGTTCTAGGGCTTCACATAGGCTAACTCTTCAATACTCTGAGGTAGGCCCTGGTATCACTGGCACTTTACAGGTGTTAGAAAATGAGGCACCAGAGAGGTCAAATCACCTGTCTCATGAAAATGTAACTGGAAATCAAGTTCCAGAGCCTGGACTATTCACCAAAATATTTTGTCCAATTTAATGTTAGCTATTGTTCTTCTTGTTATAATCCTCTCCTCTCCCAAAGATATCCTATAAAGTACACACAATCCCAAAGAACTCACCATTCAACCAGTAACCACTCAGGTGGAAAGATGGGTGCCAAGGTCATAAGTCAACCAATCAATCACTCACTCGGTCACCTATCACTTCACGTGTTTCTTAAGAATGCCTATGTCTCTAACACTCTGCTGAGCACTGTGTGGAGATTCAAATGCTCTGCTAACTGGTCCTACGAGACGCAGAAGATTGACCTCCACAAAATGACTGGAGAACAACTGCGAGGGAGGCGCTGGAAAGAAGCGGACGGGGCCTCAGGACACGGGATGCTGTTCCTGGCTCTGGCACCAACTCTCTGGGTGACCTTCTCCAAGCCAGCTGACCTCTCTGGGCTTCATCTTTAAATGAGAGGATTGACCTAAAGGCTTTAAGCCCTGAGATTCTACTTTACAACTTTGACTTTCTTTTGGACTTTTTCTCCCTACCAGTCCAGTTTTGAAAAAATATAACCCTTTATTTAGCCAACAAACATTGACTGAACACGGTGTTAGGCACCATGAATAGTGCCAAAGATATAACACAGGACACAGCCTACACTTTGTCATGACCTCCATAAGCATGGAGAATTCTCATCCTATGAAATCTCAGAAACCAGAAGACAAGGGAAGAATGCAGCCCTGAGGACAACTGCACACACTTGGTCTGTCCCAACCTGCACCAGTCTAACATCCAGGATGCGCATGCCCCAAGTGCCCAGCAGTCTGGGAAGGGGTGGGGTGTCATGCTAAGCAAATGCGGAGGGTAAGAATGTCTGTGAAAAATAAGGCAGAAACAAGACAACCAATGCGATGCTTGGGTAGAAGTTAGATTTGTTTTCTAAAAGTTAGTAGTGTTGTATGCAACAAACCAAAGTGACAAGAACTCAGCTGGTACTTACTTAATTGACTTTCTTGACTTCAATAAAGCATACCAATGGCTATTTTGATAGCAATCTTGTGTGTGTCTGTGTGCCTGCTTCTATGGGAAACATTTACTTCTACACAAATGCAACTGACTTTATATAAAGATCAGTTCATCTCACCTAGATACATTTGCTTTCACAAAAACTCCTCGGAGGGTAATAATTTAGTGAGTGTAATACTTCCATTAAAAAAGGAATTGATTTTAAAATACACTTTTCACACTTTTGACAAAAACAATTTTCTAATTTTCTTTATGCCCCACAAAAGGCAAACGCTGTTGTGTTGACAAAGTAATAAATAACATGAGTTGTCAAATGAGATATTAAACATTTATGGATTAAATTTTTAATAAAGACTTTTAGACATTCCCCAAAATATCCATCAATCTTTGACATGGAAGGAAGCAGCATTTTGGTAAATTCCATCCCCTGCTACAATAGAAGTCAGCACAAGATATTTACAACTCAAGAGAGGGCAATGATAACTTCTGTTTTTGAGACGGAGTCTCGTTCTGTCACCCAGGCTGGAGTGCAGTGGTGCGATCTTGGTGCACTGCAACCTCCGCCTCCTGGATTCAAGTGCTTTTCCTGCCTCAGTCTCTTAGGTGGCTGGAATTACAGGTGCACATCACCACACCCGGCTAATTTTTGTATTTTTAGTAGAGATGGGATTTCACCATGTTGGCCAGGCTGGTCTCAAACTCCTGACCTCAAGTAATCTGCCCGCCTCAGCCTCCCAAAGTGGTGGGATTACAGGTGTGAGCCACCACGCCTGGCTCAATGATGGCATTTTTAATAGGATGGTTAAATATTTGCAGCATAGGATTTCAGAAGGCACAGGATGGCCAAACAGGGCCAGGCATGGTGGCTCAAGCCTGTAATCCTAGCACTTTGGGAGGCCAAGGCAGGTGGATCACCTGAGGTCAGGAGTTCATGACCAGCCTGGCCAACATGGCAAAACCCCATCTCTACTCAAAAAA
>NW_012116266.1:9044851-9064351 GCF_000951035.1 Colobus angolensis palliatus
GCATGTTTTTTTTGTTGTTTTATTTTTGGGGGGGGCGGATCACGAGGTCAGGAGATCGAGACTATCCTGGCTAACACGGTGAAACCCCGTCTCTACTAAAAAAAAAAAACAAAAAAACAAAAACTAGCCAGGCATGGTGGCACACGCCTGTAATACCAGCTACTTGGGAGGCTAAAGCAGGAGAATCGCTTGAACTGGGGAGGCAGAGGCCGCAGGTTGCAGCGAGCCGAGATTGTACCACTACACTCCAGCCTGGGCGACAGAGCAAGATTCCGTCTCCGAAAAAGAAAAAAAGGAATGGTCAAACATATCATGCATTATTTTGATAGGTTTTCAAGTAGCAGCTATACTGTCTTTACTATGTTTCTACCAAAGTAACCTGTGCCTGAGAGTCTAGAGAAAAGCTGGTTCCTAAACTGGCTCTGAAAGGGATTCCAAAATTATTTTATGCAATGGCAACATTGTTGGAATACATGCATAAACCTCAAAGAGGACAACTTTGAGGAACAATGCTCATTTGTACAAATAGCTTTCTTAAGCCTAGAAAGAAAAAAGATTGAAATTTCAGTAGTGATAATCCCTAGGGTGAAGGATTACAGGTAATTTTTCTTCTTTTTAATAATTTTCTGTTTTCTAAACTTTCTATGAGTATGTACTACTCTAACAATTTGAATGTCTTTTTTTCAATCTCAGAATATATTATGGAAAACAGCCTTTAAAAAGTGAAAAGGAGTTAGGCATGGTGGCAAGCCCTTGTAGCTCCAGCTACCTGGGAGGCTGAGGCAAGAGGATAGCTTTAGTCCAGAGTTCAAGGCTATTATGTGCTATGATTGCATCTGTGAAGAGCCCAAGACCCCATCTCTAAAAAACGTGAAAAGGCTCTGGATTCAGACAAACTTGGGTTCAAACCTCAGACTATATCCTTTCTACCTCAGTACCCTTTGATAAGTTACTTAGCAGCTGAAGTCTCACGTTTATCTGGAAAATATAAACAATAGCATGTGCCTTGAGCATCATTTTGCCTGTGAGATGTGAATTATTTTAAGTGCTTAGCACAGAGTACAAGCCCAATAAATGGTCTAAGTACTCACCTAGACAATGAACACACAGAAGATAGGTGAGGCTTTTCTGATAACACATAGTAAATAAATGTGTTGGTGTTTATAAACTGATGCATCAGACTATTTGTTAATAGAAATACTGAGTTTGTAATAGGTGACTTCCAGAAATCATCAAATAGTTAAAACTTCAGAGAAAGAGTAAATAGAAATGTGATTCTACTCCACTCTCCTTCCCATTATTTGATTATTAGATTCCTACAGTCCGGCCAGGGGCAGTGGCTCACGCCTGAAATCCCAGCACTTTGGGAGGCTAAGGCAGGCAGATCAGTTGAAGCCAGGAGTTCAAGACCAGCCTGGCCAACATGGTGAAACTCCATCTCTACTAAAAATACAAAAATTAGCTGGGCGTGGTGCTGTGCACCTATAGTCCCAACTACTTGGGAGGCTGAGGCAGGAGAATTACTTGAACACAGGAGGCAGAGATTGCGGTGAGCCAAGATGGCACCACTGCACTCCAGCCTGGGTAACAGAGTGAGACTCTGTCTAAAAAAAATAAATAAATAAAAAGATTACTCTGTCTAAAAAAAATAAATAAATAAAAAGATTACTACGTCCAAGACTCTTGGGTTCAGCTGTACCTGCCACTTTGCTCACATGTACCTGCTCAGAAATCCTTTGAATGGGACGGAATTTGGGAGAAGGATTAAAGCAGTTCTATTTGAGGATAGAGAAAGAAACCACAGCTATCACAATAAAAATGTTTTCCATGTTGTCATTCCTTATGATTAAGAAAGCAAAATAAATTATGGAATTGCTTAAATGAGGGGTAGGGTACAAGATTACAGATTCTCTGGCTTTTTTTTTTTATGGTAGCTATGTTGTTTTCATCCTTTTCCTCTGAAGGTAGTTCAATCAGTTAGGTTTATGATAAAATATATATACTCAACAAAATATGGCTGTTGGGGAGATGTTGCCCTTGGATATATGTTGCTGTACCTTGACTACAGCAAGAAATATTGATTTAACTGGCTTTAATATCAAGTCAGGTATTTGTTGACACATGGAAATGAAAAATATCAAAACCATGAAAAGCTTAATATATAGGTCAAATCCCATTTCAGCTCACTACAAGGGGCTCTCTAAAGTCTTCTGCTGTATTGGAATTGTGTTCTACTGATACTTGCTTAAGTTGCTAGATAACAGAGATTTTCATTATAATGGAATCTGCCACACAAATGGGTATTAGTATAGATTTTTATGTAGTACAATTTATTGTATAGAAAGTACAACAGAAAAAAATTAATTGCGTCTTCAGCTCTCCCTTCTCTCAACTCTGGAGACACATCTTGCTTCTTACCTAAGGCATGTACATTCTTTCCTTTCAAGACCTGATTCCCCTTTGTTCCTCTCACAGTGCCTGGTACAGAGGAGACACTCAGGAAATAGCTGATGAACTCAATGAAAGCTTTGGTACCAAAGCAAAGAAGGGATATTCAGAATAGTTTCCTGTGTCGAAGGAGAAATAGAATTTAGAAACTGATTCCAAATAAGAATAGCAAGCAGGTTGAACCTCACCACCTGGCATGCTCAGAGAATCCTGGGACCAGTGGGCCTTGGGTGGGCGCCCTACTGCTAAGCAGTCATAGAGGCTTGTCTAAAATGTCCAGCACTTAGCTCATACACTTCCATCCCTCAGGAACTCCACAGAGACATTTCAATCATTAATTGCCTGAAACACCTTCAAGGTCCTACAGTATAGTCCAAGCAAGGGTGGTCAATGAGCAAATCCTGTTGTCCTAAGGGACTAAGATAAAGGGCGACCCACCATGACTATCCGGGAGGCCATAAAAGCCAGGGAGGTCAGAACACAGCAGACCAGGAAAAGGGAGTCAGAGCAGCCCCAGAGTTGGGATTTACTCTCTTGCCATCAGACCCAGAAGCAGTTTCTGAGCCTTTCACTTCATCACCAGCACTGGGGGGAGAACCAAGAGAGACCTCCAAAAACCTTTGCATGGCCACTACCCAGTGTCAAAGTTCCCAAATTCCCATTCCCTTTCCTTCTCCCCTCCAGCACTGGGATTACTTTAATAATAAAAGAGTTGCCTATAATTTTCTGTAATGCAATCTTCTGAAATATTTTTTCTACCTTATATTCTTTTTCTTTGAGCCTTTCTTATTGAAGGGTAAAATATGCATCAAATACCAGTTTTGTTTCTATTTTAGAACAACACAATAGATCTAAATGCCTATTACTAAAAAGGTGTTTACTGTGATCAAAGGAACCACCTATTGAAGTCAAAAGGCCCCCCTCCCTCATTAGAGGAATATGCCCTGGATGTGAGCATCCAAACTCTGAGAGACTCTAAGCTAGGCACCAGCAGTTTCCAGGGCAGAAAAAGGGTCTGTCCCATTATTACTGGATAAAGTCTAAGCAAAGAGTTAGAAGGGTCTAGTGAGGTTCGCCCCAGGAGTCATACATTTCTACATATATCTTACAAATATTTCCATGCTTCATTTGAAAATATTTTAAATAGTAAATTGGCTCATGTTTGAGGGAGATGACCTGTAGCCATTAATTAATAACTTAGAAACAAATCATAAGCAGACTTGTGGGTGAAGCAATGGTTTGCTCAATACATCTGACCCTCCAAATGAGCTCTGACTATATAGTAGTCATTATCTCCACTTGAGAGCTGAGGACACTCAGGGATAGGAAAGTTGTTTGCCCAGGGGTAGACAGCTACCACACAACGGAGCCATGCTGTAAATCCAACCTGCAGATCCCATAGCTAATTCTCTGTTCACAGTTCTAACTATTCACTAGTTGCATAGTAAGCTCAAATTTAACTTGCTAGTACCAACATGCCAAGTTGGTGGTCATGTTCTGTCGAGACTGGAAGGCTTTTTGGCCTTGGGGCCATGAGTGACACTGTTTCTCCCTTGCAAAAACTAAAATGACTGAAGGAAAATCAGAATAATCCTAAGACAAAAATGAGCAAGCTCAAAGGCTATAAAAATTCAAGATCTCAAAAATCAAAGATAGCTTTCTTGACTAGACAACAGTTGGTTATAAACTCTGCAACAAAGTACCTCTCAGATATGAAATATTACTCCTAGAGCTGGGTTTTTCCCCCCCATTTTTACTAAGAATTGAAACCCACAAAATGACAAACCAGGATTACCCTATTAAAAGACAACTTCAATTGCTCCTTTGTTCTAAGAAACTGTGTGTTAGGTACTGACTGGCAATACCTGTACCTTGATCTTCACATTAATTATGCATTTTTCCTACAAAATTGGCTGCCACAGTACACACTGTAAGTCAGATTTGAGAGCTGCCAAGAGAAATGTTCCGAATGGCTGACTTTTTAAAGACAACTTGTCAGTTCACCAAATAATTCTTTGGGGGCTTATCCTAGTATACTTCATCTCTCATATATCTATACTTATACCTACAGCAATTATTATAGTTCTTTCCTGATGTATCAGCTTACAGCTAAGGCTAAAGAGGTATTTTTTTCCATTCAACCCCTAATATACAAGTAATGAAACGTACAATTCCTTTGACAGCATCAATTTACTTTGGCTGTTGTTACTGCTTAATTCCTAAACTGACTTACGTGAAATACCCAGATTCCTAGGGAGATAGTGATTCTGGCTTAGTCCGTACAACTAAAACAAAGAAGAGTTTTATATTATCAACTCAATAAATATTTTCTTCCTTGAGGTTTCTTTTCATCAAATAATCATATCAATGCTTCATTTCCTTTAGTTAACACCTTATTTTAATGAGGCTTGATTCCAAAACATATAAGAATACACACATGCAAGAGGTACTATATTGAGTAAGTCAAGCATTCCAGCCAAGTATCCTATCTTTCATGTGGCACCAAGTGACATTTTGTAGAAGGCACAATGCTAACTATTCATTCTGCAAGCCTCAAAAAGATAGGCATGAACTACATGCCAGAATGGAAAAAGTGTAAGCTTTGAAATCTGACACTGGCTTCAAACACCATCTCTACCACCACTATCTCTCTGTGACCTTGAGCAAACGACTTATCTTCCCTCAGAGCTCTGTCATCTGAAAAATGGGCGTAACAGACTTACCTCAAAGGGGTTGTGAAAGTTAAAAGAGAATTTTGTTGTAAAGAACATAGCATATAACCTGGAACATTAATAGACACTAAAGAATTGTCAGGTTTTTTCTGCCTCTCCATAAAATGCGATTAGTAATTCATTTTGAATTTGTTGTCTATTCACAAAACATAATATAAAGGACATTAGCTGTGGTGTTCTTTGTGCTCACAGTGAATTAAAAATTGTTTATCCATAGAATAACATTAAAGTATATTCATATACTGAAATTTATGCAATCATTCTAAATATTTTTCAAATAATATTTTACGACAAGGAAATTTTTACTCCAGAATTTAAGTGAAGAAAGCAGAAAAGAAAACCTGCATAATAAAAATAGTTCATATTTGCTGAGCATATGCTACGGGCCAAGAACCATACTATGTACTTTATTTGTATTATCTTATTAATTTTTACAATAAACTTACTAGATATATAGAATTATTATCCCCATTTTATGGAAGTAGAAATTAAGGTTTAGAGAGTTTAAGGAATTCATAATCACTACATAAGTTGTATAGCCAGGATTGAAATCTCCAAGTGCCTGATTCCAAAGCTCTTTACTGACTATGTCATGCTGATTTTTCAGTACAAACCTCCTGGGTCCACCAAGAGCTAGTTTAAAACACACAAATATACACATGTACATACACTCACAACCTCACACAAACGCACATCTGAAAGGGAAACCCCAAATGCTAACAGTGACAACCTCTCAGAGGTGAAATTTTAGTTGACTTTTAATTAATTTTTTATCCATTTCAGTAGTTTCCACATCCAAAGAGTATGTATTATTTTTAACATCAGATTTTTTTTTCAAAAGAAGGTGCATGAAAGCACTTTGAAAAATATAAAGTATGACACAAACACTAGTATTTTTATGAAGCAATCATTTATTCCTTGATATATTATAGATTTGTGTTTCTTAAGAATACTACTGTTTTAAATTGCTTTTTTTCCATCTAGTCCAAGGCAGACAACATGCTTTTTAAAAACTATTTTGTACATGAGTACAATAAAATACAGCACAGAAAGCACCATATGTGTTACTTGACAGATATTTGACATTAATATGAGAGTCAAAGAATTTGTGTGGGAGGAAAAATAAACCTCTTTTCAAATAACACAGAATTTTCAGCTTAGTGAAAACACATCCATTAGTGACACAATGCCATCAGAGCTCTCTCTGTCATGGTCACGTCAGCGATACTGTCATGGAGCCATCTACACAGGGTGGCATGCTGTTTGGACATGCCTCAGCCTGATGACTCTCTGTCCCAGGAGGTGAGAAGATCATGATGTGTTGGAGTGACACCTATGGAGTAATTTCCTATCACCCCACCAATTCTTTTTAAGAGTAATGATTCTGTGAAGAGAATAGAATGATGTATTACATAGCAATTCCTTTGAATCAAACAAGTTCATATGAGTTGAAATGATAGGTGAAGTTTGATTTTATTTTACAAAATTATTTTCTCTTAGATACATTAAAAATAAGGTGATTTACATATGCTTTTCCAAGAAATTTTTTAAAAGAAAAATTAATGCAATCTAAAAATTACTCTCATGAATCTTATTCTTTATCATAGGCATTCTACTGAGTGGCAATAAGTGGACCAATAATGATTTCATTACTAAGGCATTTGACTAAGACTTTCCCTGACTCTATGCTCTTGGACAAGAAAGTAAACATAAGTGAAAGACTGTCAAGCTAGTCAAAAAAAAAAAAAAATTCACATACTGATGTTAATAATTCTCTTGCAGAATGTCACAGGGCTCTGCCTTTGGCCTATCTTGGTCAAATATCAATGACAAAGTAACATTTCCAAGTGTGCAATTGATAAATATGTAAAAGTCTAACATCATTAATATATTGAATTTAAAAATTTTAGAATTCAAAGCCGTCTTGATAAAGAGGAAAAATAATTTGACAAAAAGAGACAAAATGTAGGATAAATGTACGTAAAGTCCTCTAAGTAGGCACACATGATTCCCTGCTCAAGTAAAGAACAAAGGAGACCTGGCTTTGTAGCAGTTGTTAAGAAAAAAAGCTTGGAAGTTTTCTTTAGCTTCGTATATGAACAATGTGCTGCTCCCGATTTACAAGTGAGGCCCACACAGTATTTGACTAGATTAATAAAAGAAGGGTGCCCTGATCAAGGGAGTGAATAGCAGCCTAGTGTTTTCTCCCGTTCAGAGTACTCAGTCAGGAGTAGGCTGTTGCATTCAAGATGCCTCTTGTTTTTTTGTTTTGTTTTGTTTTGAGGTGGGGACTTGCTCTGTTGTCTAGGCTGGAGTGCTGGAGTGCAGTGGCGCAATCTTGGCTCACCGCAACGTCCACCTTCGGGGTTCAACTGATTTTCTTGCCTCAACCTCCTGAGTAGCTGGGACTACAGGCATGCGCCACCACGCTCGGCTAATTTTTGTATTTTTAGTAGAGACGGGGTTTTGCCATATTGGCCTGGCTGGTCTCAAACTCCTGACTTCAAGTGATAGCCCCACCTCGGCCTTCAAAGTGTTGGGATTACAGGTGTGAGCCACAACATCTGGTCAGATGCCTCACTTTTAAGATGGCATTGACAGAGTGGTGGGTACCCAGAGGAATGTTAACAGGATGAGAACTATCAGTTAAGAGAACTAGAACTGCATAGCCCTGAAAGGAGAAGACTTTGAGAAGGAGATACAATAGCTATGGTCAAATATTTGAAGAGCGACCACAGAGAAGGTGCATATTTCTTCTGTGGCATCCAAAGAGCGGATGGAAGACCAATAGGGAAGCTGCAGGGAGGCAGGCTTCAGTGCACCACTGGGAAGAGGTTTTACAAATATCTGTGTCCACCTGTGCTTGATGAAGTATTGGTCCAATCACAAATAACACGAAGTCCAAATCGAAAGGGACTTTAGGTCCAGGAGCATTGCAGACTACTGTCATTAGCATTACTTGGCATCATAAAATGTTGACCAAACTCCTCATTGTTGGCTGGTTCAAATGGCAACTGGGATAATGTGGAAAGAATTCCTGCATTTGGTGGGATGTTAGACCACAATATCCATTTTCTGTTTCCGATGCCTGCTTTCTACACGTCTAATTTCTTATCAGTGAGTTTCATGAAGATACTCCTAGTACATACCTGTAAGTAATATCTAAATATGCCTCACCTTAATAAATGAGGGGGAAAAATGTAAATTTAAATGCAATCTAGGAGAGTCCAGAAGGTGAAATTCTACAAAAGTTTGGAAATTATAAATTAGCGTTGCCATGGAAACCTTAGTTGATATCATCCACTGCAACTGAAACAGTTCTTGTTCAGGGAGTACCAGAACAATGAATGAGTTTATATATTCAGTGCCACAAACCAGCATTAAATAACATTTTTAGTGCCATTATTTCTAATTTTTGAGGAAGTAGATTTACATAGTCTCCTTGAGTGTTCATGATTTTGATATGGCACTAAAATCGAGGGTATGGAATCACAGTGGAGTGATCAACTGCATCAAGAGCTGAGCAAGTCACTGGAAGCTCAGTGCATGTACTGAATCCACCATTCAGATTCCACCGAGTTCTCGTTATTTAACGAGAAAGGAAAATGACCTGCCAGATCAGGACATTTGCAGTCACAGTGACTGGCACAACATCTTCCCCTTTTCCCTTAAAAGATTATAGGACGGACCACATTCCTACAATAAACACTTGTCAATCAGGGCAGTATTTGAGATCAGACTATCTGCTGTTTACAGCACTTCAACAAATGGGTTTTCTTGGCTATGCACTGGTAATCACTACAATACATGAAAGTCAGCCCACACTGAGAACAATATTGCCTCCAATCAAAATCATTCTTACCTTAGTATACTAAAGCTTTTTCCCTCTTGTAAGCAACAAAGCTACAACAAAAGAACTTCCCAAACACCCACAGCTAAGGAAAGAATGGTTCCAACAAAATAAGTGTGAAAAATCTGTCCCTGGTGTCCAATTCGTATATAAATCTTCTTTTTCAGGATATTTTAGTGGCTTTATTTGTAATCTATCAGCAAAGAATAGAAATAAAAATTTATTTTGATGGCAGTGCACCTGACTATTCAGAGATTCAAAAACCTGCTTTGTTAATTGTTATGCTATCCTGGCAGAGGATGTAAACATGCCTTTTTTCCAAGGCTTCATGTTATACCTATAATCTCAGATGAACATTTTCACAAATGCAAACCACAGGGAGGATGGGACTTAAGCAAAATGTGAAGGCAACTTCCTTCTGGTCCTTTTTCACCCTTGGCTGGGTAAAATCTGGACCCCTTGCCCCAGATTTCATATCCTCTTCCTGATCAGTCTCAGGGAAAGGTCTACAAAATTATCCAACATAAGGAGGGTGAATTGAGATATATTGAGATATGAGGGTAAGTTTGACTTACCACCTCCATAGCATTTGCATTTTAGGCCCTGGTGCCAGGCACTTTATATTTTATCTTATTTAGTCATAACAAAATATAACAAAATTGTAGGCGTTACTTCACTTCATACATAAGAAAACTGGGGTTCAGAAAGATTAAATAACTTGCTCAAGTTCATATAGCCAGTAATTGCATGACTCAAAATCAGGTCTTTCAAGTGCCAAAGCCTGTCCTCTTTTTCTTCTAAATCACACTTGTCTTAGGAAACTAGAGTTTTTATAATGCAGGCTTTCACATATTGGAGAGCAAAAAAGAGAAACTTGATATTTGAAGTGCCCTTTTCAGCAGTATGGATTCTGAAATCACAACATAAAGGCGGCCACCTTTCTCATACACACATAAGAGCACACATAAGAGACAAAGACATGAATGTATCATAATTTAAGAAAATCAGTCCTTATCTGTCTTCCCTTCTCCTTCCAAGTTGTACAAATGGGACTCAGAGACCAACGGGACAGCAAACTAGCAAGCAAAGTTTGCTGTCAGGGGTCTGGAACCAGTGAAAAGCCAAGCTCCAGGCAAGTTATTCAATTCTAAATATCTATTCGGTTTCCTGACCCCTGCTGGTAGTTCTCAGTACTAAAGAGGCCTAGAAGGGAGTAGCAGTGGTCCACCCCTAGGGACACTACTGTCCCAAGAAGGCTTGGAGAAATGTAACAGGACCCTCACCTAAGACAACTTGGGGTCCCTCCACAAGAACACAAATCCAGGACTTGGGAATGTAGGAGACAAGGTGGAACCCAGCACAAAAGTGGAAACTCATTTACCCAAGAACGAGACTGAGTTATGGCTACGTGGCTCAACTACCTGGACAAGGCAAACTGCAAGGTCGATCTGCTAAGTCGCTAAGGTTCAGATGAAAGGAAGCTGTATTCCCTCCGGAAAGGGCCTAAACTGATCCTAGATCCTGCAAATGAGGGAGAAATAATCACATCAAGGTAGTCACCACTCAGGCCATTTTCTATAATATAGGCTTTCAAACTTTTGTTTTTAGCACAAGAACCTTTGCCCCTAACAAAATCTTATACAAAATGCCTACTCATTAAGCAAATAAAAACAGCTGCCCAGGTTGAAACCAACAGAGGAAGTTCTTCTCAGAATTTTAGAGTCCAACAGACTATAGCAGGCAAACCACCACGAGAGAAGACACTGAGTCACACTGCCTATCAGATTTCACTGGAATCTAATCCTACTGGATTGTCCTCTTGATAGTCACAGTTTCTTCCCATCAAATCTTCCAGGAGGGTTTCCCCTTCCTGATCCAACCTGATAAGATCTGGTTTCCTACCAAAGGTCGGCTTTTGCACCGTGAACATATAAAGCTCTGCATATTTTTTTTTTTGAGATGGAGTCTCTCACTGTCGCCCAGACTGCAGTGCAGTGGCGTGATCTTGGCTCACTGCAAGCTTCGTCTCCTGGGTTCACGCCATTCTCTTGCCTCAGCCTCCCGAGTAGCTGGGACTACAGGCACCCACCAACATGCCTGGCTCATTTTTTTTTTTTTTTTGTATTTTTAGTAGAGACGGGGTTTCACCGTGTTAGCCAGACGCTCTGCATATCTCTTAAGGCAACACGTGCTATCTTCCAGGTCTTTCTGACAGCCCATATGCCCTTCCCTCAAAGCTCTTCAGACCAACTCATCCACAGATTACTGCCCTCAGTGTCTTAAGGCATAACTAATTTCTGTACAGCCCTTATCAGCCTGGGGCACATCATTTTGTTTGATGCACAATGACTATATGGTGTGCATATTTTTCAGACTCCAGATTCACTGATTCATTAACTTGTTCAGGATCCTACAGCCAGACAGTAGGGAAGCTGGGATTTAGCCCACTAGGAAGAATCAATGGCAGGATGGGGAATCTCAGAGACCTGGCTCTCAAGGTTTCAGCTAGTGCCTCACAAGTAGGAGGCTTCCAGGGAATGTGACTCCACTTTCCCTTCCCTTGTTCCTCCTGCCTACCTCAAATCCTTCTTCTACCACACCACGAGAATTCCTGCCTCCCACTCCTGATGATGGCTGGGTGGGCCTGCTGAGACAGATGTGCTTTAATAGTGCTTTCCACACTATGCCCATTGTACATATAACTCCTGGCTGTAGTGTTCAGAATCTGTCTCTCCAATTCTGAATCTTGTCCAAACATTTCATACCTCTGGATTGAAAAAAATGAGCAACTGCTACTTCTCTATGCCAATAGGACTGACTTAATCATTCAAAAAGCTCATGGGCTTGGCTCGTATAGGATGCATCTCCTGGGAATGACATGTTCCCTAACAATGCTGTCCAAAAGAACTATAATGTGAGCACACAGGTGATGTTTAATTTTCTAGTAATTATATTTTATTTTATTATTTTTTCATGTCACATGTTAACATCCACGAAGTAATCACATTTTAAAAAATAAAAAATATGTGAAATTAATTTTAGTAATATATTTTGTTTAACCCACTGTATCAAAACTATTGCTGTTTCAACATGTAGTCAATATTAAAATTTGTTAAAGGAGAAATTTTACATTTTTTATATAGTCTCAAATCATGGTGTATTTTACGCTTACACACATCTCAACTTGGACTAGCTGTATTTCCAGCGCCCAATAGCCACATGTAGCTAGTGGCTACAGTACTGAATAGCAGGTCTATCATCTCGCCTCTGTTCCCATCCCTCCTATCATTTCTTTCCTTTAGTGGAGATGCTATGGGCAGGGGCAGACAGTAGGGACCAGGATCATTAGAGGAGACTGACACATATCTGAAGGGGAGGCCCACATCACAAAGAAGCTTTCCTGCCATACCAGGGAGCTTAGATTTTAACCTGAAGATGCAGAAACTCTTCTGAAGGATTTTAAGCAGTGGAGTGTTGTAATCAGATTTGCCTTTCAGAAAGGCAGCAGCGTGAGGAACAAACTGGAGACAGGCCAGGCAGAAGCCAGAGAGACCAGTTGTGAGGCTACTGCAATAATCCTCAAGAGAAGGGATGAGGGCCCGAACCACGGCAGTAATAAAGGTTATGACACAGGGAGAAAAGGGCAGATTCAAGAGAATCTGAAAAGACAGTCTCTATATAAAATGTAGAGGTTGAAGAAGGCAAAGAAGTTGTCCTAGGTTTTAAACTTGGTGAAGCAGATTTCATTCATTGAGATAGAAAACACAGGAGTATGCTGGATTGAAGTTGGGGAAGTGATGTTTTGAACTTGTTGAGTTAAAGATACTTGGAACACATGTCAGATAAGATTTCAAGGCTGGAGATGCAGATTTCCAATGGAATCAATGGCATATAGGTGGCAGTAGAAGAAAACAGAAGATGTGCTGCCACGGGGCAAATATGGAGAGGGCTGAGGGCTCAACTGTAGGGGATGCTACGGTTTGAGAAGAAGGGAGGATAGTAAAGAGAAGTCCAAATACACAGCAGCTGGACAAGAAAGAAAATTAGGAGAAACGGATAACTCAGAAAACAGGTAGGCAACATTTTAAGAATGTTGTGACTATCAACATTTTAGATAATGGTGGTCCATTATCTAGACAGAGGTGGTCATTAGGAGAGCACAGGAGTGTAGGGGGTTGAAGATGAAAGGAAGGTGGCGAGGTGCAGGATGTGTACGAGGACCTGAACTTCAAGGAGCTGCCTGCTAAGACCAGGAATAAGGAAACATACCCAAACCTAAAAAGAAGCGACCAAAGGCATTCATCATTTTCTGTTTTTATAAAGAATAAGACGTATGTATGTTTATAGGCTGAAAGAAAAGGATAACTGAGACCCTAAAGAAAAGACAATGAAGCAAGATCCCCGAGGAAGCAAGAGGGATTAGTCTCAGACTGGAATAAGGGAGAGGAAGAAAAGGAGTGGAAAGAGAGCCTGCCATTTATAAGGTACACAGATCACCACTGCAAAACCATTTTTCCTTAATTAGAAACATAAATGTAATATAGCTATCCGTGAAGGCTTTCTCTTTCTTTAATAGTACTACTTATCATGTATAAAATCAAATAAATGTTGAGCATGGGAAGAAGTCACTAGAGCTCCAGACCTGTGGTCTTGGTAGATTACCACGCCTTTCACACACCTTCAAACTACGCCTAAACATCACCTCAGGTGATACTCATCACCTGCAGAGCCACAGGGGTTAGACAGCTAGTAGCCTCTCTGACTTGTTGGTTTCTGTGCAGACTGATAGGTAAATATTTTCAGTGTCACCATGTGTTACCTCACAGGGTGGTATCAGAAAAAGCAGGGCCTGGGTTTCAGACACCAGATTCATCTGTCACTTATCAACTCTGCAGACTCAATCAAGTTATGTAACTTCCCTGAGCTTCAGTTTCCCTGTCCAATAAGGATATATAATCCTTACCTTCCAAGATTCCTTTGAGGTTTAAATAAGATGATAAGATGATCAATAAGTGATAACTATGATGATGATGACTGTATTCACTTTGTTCTGAATCTCTAGGAACTGAATGCTGATACTGAATTAGTACTTTGCAATAGCTAGCATCTTGATCCCTAAGGTGAATTAAAGAATCAATCCTAGTGTTAGGAAGGAACCTTGAAAATCCATAAGGCCACCTAATGTTTGCATCCTTTCTTCATCTCAGTGCATATGCAGTTTCTGCCTGCAAACTGCCTGGGCTTTATACCTGCTCTACAAATTACTAGCTACTCAACCTTTCTAGGTTTCAGTTTTGCTCTTCAGTAAAAATGGAGTAATAGGAGCATGTACTTCATAGCACTGTTTCAAGAATAAAGGAAAGAATGCACATAATCAAATAAGATATTGCCTGGTATAGGCTATGCTTATACATGTTTAGTGATGGGGGCCTATCACTTCCTGAAATAGCACAATCCATAATGGTGCAACTTCCCATATATTGACCCAAAATCTGTATTCCTCAAACATTCCCATTGGCCCTAGCTTTACAGACCATGGGAGTAGTTCCACAAAATCAGAATGGGGGTTCTATATAACAGTATGTTTACACCTTTACTCAGCTCGGCTAGGTGCACTGCGCGGTGTCCCACAGACGGCTGGCTGCTTGGGAACACAATCCGGGGTGGACCTCTCATTATTTACATTACTGTGGAAGTGTCAACCTTCAGTGGCATTTCCATAATACAGGAGGCCTTTTTGAGCATTCTAAGTGAGCTGGATGCTATCCAGGAACACACTGGTTATATTGCTTCCAAGATTTATTTTTCACTTTGTGTCATAGTCAGTTCAGCACTTGGCACCACATGTAATTATTGCAGGTATCTATATATCCTTTAGGTTCCATTATTGAACACTGCAGCCCACCAATGCTCAGAAGGCTCCTAGCTGCGTTCAACTCAGAAGCAGGAGTACTGTAAGAGTGCTGATGTAAAGCCAACAAATTGGCCCTGGAATTCACTCACATCACCCTTCCCTCATTCTTATATTCCCAATAACACTGAAATCTTATCCAGATCTTTTCAGTAATCACCTCAAACCACTGTCATTCTAAGAAGATCCCCTCCACTCTCCAACAGAAGAAGATTTTTTTTCCCTTCTGTGCTCTGTTAGACCTTTGTTTCTGGGATACATCTGTTATTTTTCCTGCTAGGCTATAAACTCCTTCCCAGCCTTGTACAAAATTCTTACTAAAGAACTAAATTTGGTCCTGAATACAATGGGATGTGGTAGACTCTTCCCTACATCACCTTTCACCCTCAGATGTGTGCCCAGATGTATTTTTTTAATCTACAAGGATGCTTTTAAATGAAAAACTTGAGCAGCCTGCAATAAATACAGTCTGAAATTTTAGAGCCAATTAGCTGAACTTTTATATAACTGATAACTTTAGCCTAATTGTTTGACGTATAAAATACTGGCATAAAGCCTGAATACTTTTTTTGCTCAGTACTGGGGCCCATCACTCCACCTTAAAATAACTACAGGCTTCTTAATTCCAACTCACAACTGCCAGACTCCATCATTATCCCAACTCTGGGAAATGCCGAGGCCTCAGAATTCTCACAGCTGATGAATGGAGAAGCTGATTAGAACCACTGAAGAAAAACGGGGAAAAAACCCTTGACAGACGCCTCCTTCAAATGCCTGGCCCTTTTATCCAATGTCAACATGAATTTCTAAGTTAACAAATATTTACTGAGGTCATGACTATGTGTCAGGCTGTGAGTTAGGCTCTGAGGACCCAATGGTGAACAGTACAGAGTCAGTATCAAAGCCCATCATTTTTAAAAAATCATTCTTACATTTATTCATTTTATGGGTGTATTTATCAAATGCTTCCTATGGCCAGGGCCTGTAGACAGAATAAAAGGCACATCAATGCCCTGAAGGAACTTGCTATCTAGTTGAGAAAGCAAGAATGAAGCATGAAACAGCGTAAAAAAGGATCCGATGGTCTAGAGGAACTATGCAAACAAAAGGGCAGAAAGAACCAATGAGAGTAACATGATCAGGGCAGGCTGACTTGAAGAATGTGGTTAGGTCAGAGTGAAAAAGAAAAGAGACATTCTAAAAGGCAGGGCATGAACAAAAAAAGGACACAAGAAAATGAGCATGTCATCTTAGAAGGGCAGTGAGATCCAACTAGTAGAAACAGAAGGTTCATGTTGGAAAGAAGTAGAAAATAATTTGGTAAGTTAATTTGGGGCAAGACTGTGAGATACACTGAAACCAAGTTGAGAGGATGAGCAATGGGGGAGGCCATGGAAAGTATCTGCACTATGGTGCAATACTAAACAATGCTAAAGTATTGTTCCCATGAAACAATCCTTGGAGAAGAGTTCTGAGGGAAGAGTTTTAGGAAGGTTGATATGGTGGAAGTGCGTAGAATGGGGAAAACTCAATTACAGAGAGACCAAGATGTAGACTATAATCATCCTAGAAACAGTGATGGCTGACGGCCTCCTATCCGATTGGGGAGAGTGAAGAATGAAAAGCTCACAGGCTTGGCTTGTACAGCATGCATCTCCTGGGAATGAGATGTCCCCTAACAATGCTGTCCAGGGGTGGCTAAGAGAAACCATTAAAAAGGAAGAGTTAACAGGACCTGACACACAGTTTCACAGAGGCAGTGAGAGAGAGGAGAGTCAGCAATGGTTCCTACATCTCCAGTCTGGGTGATGAAGAGAATGCTAAACAGATCAAGACGGGAAAGTCTTTTCATCATAAAAGGAACAAGTTTAGAGAGAATAAGAAAACTTTGTTATCAAGCATGTAGTTTTTAGCTTGACAGCAGGACATCCACCATAAAAAGTCTATTAATTAAACAAGCAGATAAATAGGAATGGAGTTTGGATCAGTACTAGAGACAAAGATTTGTATGATGTAAGGAAGGATAACATCACATTTTAAAATTTTGTATTAGAAAATAAAAACACTAGCTATTAAACAAAAATACTAAAAAATTATATAAGTTGTAGAGAGAAATATATCTTCATAAGACTATTTTTCTCAGCTATGGTACTTAGGGGATCCTACCCATTACCACAACACTGAAGGAATAAGCTTCTGCAGAAATTCAACATATGGCCTATTTACATAACAAGCATCACAACTCCAAATTAGCCATTTTGATGTGTCAAAGAAATAACACCTTCATAGCAAGACTACTTCAAAAAAGGGAAGAAAAAAGAAAGGTTTGTTTTTCTTCTATAATTATATTTACTGGGTTTTTAACTGTTTGTAACATTAAAATCTTATTTTAATTGTGTGATTACACTTAAAGGCAAAACAGTGATGAAATGGATTAGTTGAATGTTGCACAGCCATTCAGAGATCAATAAACAGACCCAATCACTTAAATCTGTCCATATGAGACATCTCTCATGTCCTGTGTCATGCTTGTAAAATCTACTCTTCTGTGCACAGAAATTATAACAAACATATGATTTAATTATCACAGTCAAATGACAGTAAAAGTGCTACAGAAGATGGCTAGGAAAGAAGTACTACGAAGCAGTGACGAAGCAGCACCTGTCAAGTGCACATAAAACACACTCCGCTCTTGTCATACAGTGGGACAGGTGGTAGCAGCTTAGATCTTATGAAGAGCAACCTCAACTTTTTCCATCCTATCCAAACTGTAACTAGAAGTTCTTGTCCTGGCTCACCTCACAAAACGCTGATTAAAACGGTATAAAGTAATAGAATGAAGACCACCTATGCTCTTTCAACACACAACCGTTCACGAATATTTACTGTGAATGATAGCACAATTCTGATCGCAGACTGAGAAGCTGACAAAAATTAGGACTCAAAGTGAGATATTTCTAAAGCTTAACTTCTGATGTAAAAGCTTACCATTTAACGGGTCCATAAAATGCTTCAGATTGGCATGCAATCAAAGACTGCAACGGTGTGGCCTAAGTGTTTTCTTTCCCTGATCCTTACTGGTGTGGCAGAGCAGCTTCACAAGCCCACAGATACCTCTCTCCACAATGGCCTCGTGAAAATCAGTGCATGCAGAGAAACTATTTACTGAAGACTTTCATTAGGGGGCTCCCTAAAACAAAATGAATACAAAAGGAGTCTTGATCATTTTGCCTGCCTAAATGAGCACATTAAACTAAGTTGATTCTTAGAAAATCATTTAATATTTTCAGGGATTAAAGAAAGAAAATTGCCAATTAATACAGTCTTTTCCCAGATGTTCAGTTTTTACTAACGTCTTTAGCTATTCTCTACATTCAAGTGATTGTATTTTTATGCAAATTATCTTTTGGGGCTAGTCTCTAGTTTGTGTGTGTGTGTGTGTATTTAAAGCCACACAGATACAGAATTTGACATGTTTTCTGCCACACAGATACAGAATTTGACATGTTTTCTGTTCTGCTGCTCCATACAATAGGTTTTAACACAGCTTGAGCTTATTTCAAAACTCTAATTAGAAACGGCAGTATTTGCCTTGTCCAAATAGAAAACCATTCCCAAAGTTGATTTTTCCCCAGTTAAAATTCAACAAAGAATATCATACACAGATATTTTTAAACACGACAGTTACTAGATAAAACTGCCCTAACAACACATTGCTTTCTGGTTAAGCAACACAATTTCATAAGGCCTATCAAATACTTTATCCAGACGGCCACTCTATTTTCAGGGTATCTTTCAAAATAATTGGTTATTTTACTTGAAGTCTTTTTTCTTTATTCAGAATGAAGAGATTTCTGACTTCCTGTCCTTTTCCCTGCCATATTACATACATCTGCTTAAACTCTGGAAAACAGTACCAATCAAAGTGGTGATGAATCCTTCCTTTAAGGCAAACTAAAACGATGTTAAAGAGGTTACACGAGCTTACTCTTTCAAGTACTGGTATAAAACCACTTTCTCTAAACAGGTTCTAAAATTTCAGAGCTGTTTGTCTTAAAGTCTGTCGGCTTGTGAGGGGGCTGGTACATATTTTAATATTCAAATTTAAAAAATAAGCAAAGAGACTGTGTTTGAAGTTCAAGGGTTTTCACTAGTTCTCAAGCTACAAACCCTGTAATACAGTCAAAAGAAAACGTACAGAAAGAATCTTTCACGATCAGGTCTCCAAAACCCTGACATCTGCTAAAACCAGGATTGACGGGGGATGAGAAGCTCGTGAAGTTCACAAACACACCAACCCCGCGGGAACGCGAAACCTCCACTCGCAAAGACGCGACGCTTCCGCCGCATCCCCGCGCAGGTGAAGACTCGGCCCTTCAGCCCCGCGTGTGCGGCAGCGTGATATTCCGCGTGCGCCGGAGTCCAGCGGGAACGCCTCCCACGACACCCTCATCTCCCGCTCGGGTCCGCTGCCCGCGGACTCCGGGGTCCCCCCGCCCAGATACGGCGGCGCGACCGCTTCATCCCGCGGCCAGGGCGCTCTGCGTCTGCTCCCGCCA
>NW_012116266.1:9065266-9090855 GCF_000951035.1 Colobus angolensis palliatus
CCCTCGCTCCCGCTCGCACACACAGCGCTGCTCACGCCTCTCTCGGGTTTTGTATCCGCTCACACGCACGTTCTGACACAGATCCCGTCCCTCCACACGCCCTCCCTAGCTCCTTTCCCACCCCACTTTCTAGAAGAATCCCCGTACAGCTTCCGCACTTTGCTTGCGTGCTCCAGAACGACCTCCTTGCCTTTCCTCAAACCTCCACTTCACCGAAACTCCCCGTTTTTGAAAGATTTTGTCACAATCCGCAAGTGTTGCAGGAGAATCATCTACCCGAGAAAACGAACTTTGCTCCCCCAGCACTGTCTGCAAATACGAGATGTTTCACCATTTAGAAGGTAGTAATGCTTTCTGGAGAGGATCCAAGCTCAAAATGTAAATAAAGATAGCCCATTCGAAAATGACCTGAAAAATCAGGCGCGGAAAAAGTGCTGGGGCTCGGGTCGGCCCTTGGAAACCCGGCCAACCCGGGGTATTCCGCTTCCTCCTCTGCGCTGCGGCTCTGCACACTGGGCTCCAAACGTGTGTGTAATAACCAAGTTACACATGGGTACCGTGGGCTTCAGCCTTGGGTTTCTGCCTGGGAGTACAGTAGTCGGGAGAGTAAAAGCAGTTTCTCAATCATTATTCGTGATGGAAGCACTTTAGATAACACTCCTTTTCCAGAGGCAGTAGAGTGAAATGCAGGCAGCTCTCCAATTCAGTTTGTTTGTTTGTTTATTTAGAAGGGTGACTTCTTAGCTTCCTTTTTTTTGGCAATACCAATAACTGTTTCTGAGTGGCAACTTGGCTATCAAGCTCCTTACAAATATCAGACCAGGGTCAGTTATGCCTCTCGAGCTCCACACTCTAATGGGCCTCTGAGTGCACTGCAGAAGTGTACATTATCCAATGTTCAGGAATTCATAATTTGAAATAAAATACAAACACCTTTCGGATAAAGTTCAAATCTGCTAACATAATGTGGCCCTGTTGACAACGCACTGCTGAAATAGAGGAGCTAAAAGGAAAGGAACTTTTGTGACTTGGAGTGGTGATTCTTGCTACCTTATTGTCACCTTCGATTGGTGTGTGGATCATATAATTTATTTAACAGACATTAGCAAGTGCTTTATAAGTACTAGCTCATTTAATCCTTTAAAGAACCCCATCGGGTTATTTTTGTCCTGTTTTACAGATAAAGAAACTGAGGGCTGGGCCCAGTGGCTCACACCTGTAATCCCAGCACTTTCGAAGGCCGAGCTGGGCAAATCTCTTGAGCCCTGGAGTTCAAGACCAGCCTGGGACCATAGTGAAACCCCATCTCTACCAAAACAAATAATAATAATTGGCTGGGCATGGTGGTTTACGCCTGTAGTCCCAGCTACTTACGAGGCTGAGGTGGGAGGACCACCTGAGCCGAGGAGGCTGAGGTTGCAGTGAGCCAGGATCACACCCCTGAGCTGTGGTGTGGGCAACAAAGCCAGAGCCTTTAAAAGAAAAGAAAGAAAGAAACTGAGGCACAGAGAGGTGAAATAAGTTGCCTAAGTTTTTAGCTAGTAAGTGGTAAAGGAAGAATTTGAACCTAGACCGTTAAACCCCGCCCGTGCTACAGAGAGGAAAGCTTGCTTCTGGAAGCCATACCACACATAAAGAATAAACACCCTATTGCTTATTAAATTTAGGTGTAATAAGTAACTTGTAACCATTTGACTTGAAATTTGATGCACTTCTTAGGTCCTCTGGCTAAATAAATTATTTATGTTTTTGAGAGGTTTCCTCCATAATTAGAATTCCAAAATTAATAATAAATGACACTTTTCCTAGGAAGGGCTTTGGAAGTAACACTGAACTCAAGTCTTCACTCTTTTCTTAAACCACTTCATAATCTTCCCATGACTCCAAATCTAACTTGCTTAGTGAAGTCTGACAGAAGAAAATGCTTTCAAAAACTGAATATGACCAGAGGGAAGAAAGGGTTTTAAGAAGACCATATACAGCCTTGATAATCGAAGGCTGCTTCTTACTAAGTACTGTAGGTAGGAGCTATAAGAGTAAATGCTGTATGTGTTGAGAGCAAAGATGGTAAAGCAGTGAATCAATGAAAAAACAGAGACTAGGCGGCTAGGAGTAACCACTGTACCACAGACCAGGCTAAAATTAATTCTCTACTGGGAGTGGAGGCCTAGCCCGTGAAAAGACAAGTATAGAATAACTTCGAAGAAAACAATTATATCTTTCAAGAGTTAGCTAAGGGGCCCAGCCACAAAAAAAAAATCTGAGTTTTAAAAGTTTTACAGACAGTGTACTTCAAATGAAACTGGAACCTTTTGCTGTTCAAATTAATTTATTCTGGAAATAATAAGAACTGCTGTTAGAGAGGATTTAATATGCTTATTGAAACATGTAAAAGCTTCTTGCACATCATGTAACAAAGCATTATTTTTCTGAGTTAGGCATAAATGGAGATATAAAAGTCTGAAGAAATAAAATATGAATAAGATATATGTTGGTGTTTTCACCAGATGGTGAAAGTTTATTTGAAAAATTACATTGTTTAACATCTTGATCTGTGTAATGCTAGTTTGACTGTATTGTTCAAAATGATTCTCTGTGATTATAATCCAGAAATTGAATCTCATTTTACTATTTTCTAAACTAAATAGAAAGGTGAAGGTCTTTTCCTAAGCGAACAAAACAAGAACCATAAGAGCAGATGTTTTCTGAGGGGTGAACAAAGGATGTTCGTTTATATTTCTTAACATTTCCATATAGGTATTTTTAATCTGTGCATACTGCTTTCCTCCACATTGTCACCTACACTCTTTATTCGGAGTGCCTAATTGAAAGCCTGGAGAAACAATGCCATGTTCTTCAATAAAGCTGACTCTTTTCTTGCAGTATTGATTTCTGCAAAATGCCATATTCCCTGCTTGCCACCCCTGGATTGTACCAGGCTCCTGACTCTCTAGGCATGATCGTGCAGAGCAGGGCTCACATTCATGGATATAGCTCAGATCCTGGAAACCTGTTCTAGGCTATGATCAGTTGTTACTCTATTAAGATTTTGATATCTGAATAAGTAGTGGGGACAGAGAGGAATTTTAATTGCTAGGCTCCAGATCACTAGGCAATATTCAAATTTATTGGGGAGGGCATCTACCATCTAGGATCTTGGACTTTGTGTGCAGTGACTGAATGGAATCTGGGTTATCTCCCCTAGGGAGGGGATGAATATGTGTTCTGTGTTTGTTAGTGTGCAATCCAGTAGGGCTGCTCACAAATATTCCAGCTCTGCTGCCTTCGAAGCACATGATGAGACTGCATTTCCCCACCTGACTATAGTATAGCCCTGCGAGTTGCTTCAGCCAATGAAAGGTGGCTGGAAGTGATGAGTATCATTTTGGGTCAGTCACCACATTCTCTTTTCTTCCTAGTGCTGCAACATCAAGGTGCCTGGTGGTGACTGCTTCATCAGACTGGAGTGAATGACAACAATGAGCAATGCTGAGCATTAGTGGACATGTAGTATGATCAAGAAATAAACCTTTGTTGTTCTAAGCAACTGATATTTGATGGTTGTTTATTTCTGCAGTGTAATCTAGCCTATTCTGATTAAAAATAGGAAGGAAGAAAGAAACAGATAATTGCAGGGTACACCTTGGCAGAATATGGCTAATTATTCCCTTTCCTCCTCAGCGCACAATAAATTCACATTTCCTAGCTTCCCAAATTGTTAGGTGAAGCCAGGGACTGAATTCTGGCCAGTGGAATGTAGGTGAAAGTGTTGTACTCCCCTTTCAGGCCTCCTCCATGGAAAGCCTCCCACATGATCTCTCTTTCCCATCTGCCATGTGGAAACTAAGGACCCTGAGACTTCAAAGCAGAAGTCAGTAAACTTTTTCTGTAAAGGGCCAAATAGTAAATATTTTAGCCTTTGTGGATCATATAGTCTCTATCACAATTGCTCAACTCTGCTGTTTTATGGAAAGCAGTCATAGGCACTATGTAAACAAATAGGCATGACTATGTTCCAATAATACTTTATTTACAAAAACAGGCAGTGGGCTGCATGTGACCTGTGGGTTGTAATTTGCTGACCCCTTATCAAGAGGAGGGTAGAGCTAGGATGGAAGGAGCCTGGGTCTGTGAGTCACCCTGTCACTACTTCTTATAGACACTCACAAACACCTGATATTAAAACATTTAATATAAACATTTAATATACCTGTGTCTGCTTGTTGAATACCCATAGTTGTTATCTGAACACCCACAATTGTTATCTGAGTAAAAAAAAAATCCTTCTGTTGAATGAAGCATGACTAATACACTGTCTTAGCTCATATTCCAGAAAAATTCCAGATGAATTAATAATCTAAACATAAAAAACTGTAAAAGATTAAAAGAAAATATAGGAGACTTTTACAATATTGGTTATCTTTATAATTACTAATTAGAAATATCATGAAAAAATTTCAGAAACTGTAACAGAAAAAAATTAAACAGATAAGACTACAAAAAATTTTAACATTTCTATCAAATGAAGGGTACCATAAAAAATGTTACCTAAGGGGAGAAAATATATGCAACATGTATACACAACAGGAAAGGGTTAATATGAGTAATACAGACAGCTTCTTGAAAGCAATATGAAAAAAGAGAAGAAGCAAAATAAGAAAATGGACAAAGAAAATAGACAATTCTCAAAAGAAGGACTATGTGCTAATAAGCATCTGAAAACATACCCAATCTCATCAATGATCATAGCATAAATAAAAACAAGATAGCATCTATGATTTGTCAGATTGGCAAAAATATATTTTACTATCAGGTGTTTGTGTCTATAAGAAATAGGAACTTTCATACTTAGCTGACTGGAGCATGAATTAATAAACATTTTTGGAAAGTAATTTGCAGTACCTATAGATATTAAAAATGCATGTATCCTTTAACCACACTTTTCCACTACAAGTGATTTCATCTACAGAAATATTAAGTGTGCAAAAATATATTTACAGATATTGCGATTGTAATATTATTTGTAAGGGCCAAAAGAATTTCTACTACGTTCCACTTTTATAAATAGAGGAATGGTTCATCTATTTCTCTATTTGGGCACATCTACACTGTAGAAAAAGAAATAGCTGTTTAAAAATGAGGGAGCTATGTATGTGTTGACATGGAAGAGTGTCCATGATATATTTTTGAGTGATAAGAGCAAGTCAGAACACTGTGTACAGTATGAACTCTAAACAGCAAGGGGGCAGGGCGAGGAGGATGGAAATTCTTGTCTCTTGAAGGATACACTGTTGACCCTGGTAACCCTTTGATCCTTAGGGTGATGGTGAAAGGGGTGAAACTTGCCCTTTTAACTTTGTGCACATTTTTATCATTATAATTTTTTTAAAAGTAAAAAGATGGAAGGCAACAGAAACTAAAAGAAAAACCCGTCATGGACACTGGCCAACGCCAAGCAGTTGAGGGGAAGGATGGGTGGGCAGAGAAACAAAGACTTGTTGAAGACCTGCCGAGGCAAATCCAAAGGGATGACTCACTCCCTTGGTGTTCTGGAGCAGCAGATCAAGTTGTTATAACCTGAGACCAGGGCTCTGCTTGGAAATTTTCCAGAAAAGATGAAGACTTGGGGTGAGAAGAGAAAGTATAGCCTTGCTGGCCTGAGGGTAAAACATGTTGGAAAGAAGAAACCCAAACAATGCACTTTGGCTGAACTTGTTCAGTCTATACAGGAGCTAAATATTAGGTTATCTTTTCGTTGTTTCAGGCATTTTTTGTGTTCAAACCTCTCCTCAGAAGAGTTGCCTGAAGTGAACATGTACCTAATTGAGGGAGTTTTTGTTTGTTTGTTTTAAAGGTTTCATATCACTGTGTATTCTAGGAAGATAATTTTAGGTTTAGATTGTGCCAACAGAAAGACAAATGGAACCAGTGTGTATTCTAAGTAAATAGGCTATCACTCATTCAGGATGCATGCATTTGTTCTCTGATGTATACAGATGATCCTTGAGCAACATGGATTTGAACTGTGTGGGTCCACTTATATGTGGATTGTTTTCAATAACATTTACACCCAGTATGCCTGCCTCTTCTGCCTCTTCTTTCATTTCCTCCACCTATTCTGCCTCTGCCAACCCTGAGAGCAAGACCAGGCCTCCTCTTCCTCCTCCTCCTCAATCTACTCAATGTGAAGACAGTAAGGATGAAGACCTTTATGATGATCCACTTCCACTTAGTGAATAAAAAATATATTTCCTCTTACTTATAATAATTTTCTTAATAACATTTTTTCTCTACCTTACTTTATTGTAAAAATACAGTATATAATACATATCACATAGCTCATCTACTGTTTATGTTATTAGTAAGCCCTACAGTTAACAGTAGGCTACTAATAGTTAAGTTTTGGGGGAGTTGAAAGTTATACCCAGATTTTCAACTGCATGGGGGTCAACACTTCTAGACCTCGTATTGCTGAAGGGTGAACTGTATTAGCATCTTCCATTTACCAAGAGCAGTTTTTGTCATAAATCTGATTACCTGTGAGATAGAAAATCTTGCATGTTTATTAACCATTTGTTTTAAGTAATGTCATGTTGATCTATTATTTAACACGAAGTTTTATTTTTATTGAATTTAGCTTATACTCTAAAATTCTCTACAATAGTATATATTATTTACCTTACAAGCAAAGGACTACTGGTGTTGTTTCTGGATGTCACACTGGGGAGGTTTAATGGGTCTTGTCATAGACTCAGATTCAGTATTTAAAGAGAAACCTTTGAATTCATCTGGGTTACAGAGTAAGAACAAGCTGCAGGCAGATGCAGGCATGTTTCTGGTTAGTTGTGCTCTGAGTGCTTTTTGCCCAAATCTTCCCAAACGTGGGACTGGCCTTGCCTAGCATGGGATACCTGAAGCATACCTGAAGCATGGGATAGGCTTGTGACGCTGAGGTGGCATATTAGTTTGCTAGGGCTGTTGTAACAAAAACCCACAAACTGAGTGGCTTAAATAATAGGAATATATTGTCTCACAGTTCCGGAGACTGAAAGTTGTCTCACAGTTCTGGAGGCTGAAAGTACAGGCAGGGTTGGTTCGTTCTGACAGCTGTGAAGGAAAGGTCTTTCATGGCTTATGGATGCCCATGTTCTCCCTGTGTCTGCTCACATCATCTTCCCTCTACATATGTCTGTCTCTATGTCCAAATTTCCCCCTTTCCACAGGATGTCAGTTATATTGAATTAGGGCCCACCCTAAGGACCTCATTTTAAAGCCCCTATCTCCAAATAAGGTCATTCTGAAGTACCGGGGGTTAGAACTCCAACAGATCTTTTTTGGGATGGCACAATTCAGCCCTTAACAGATGGCATAATAATTAATTGTAAAAGTGGGGTTAGAGCCAGGGCCTCTGACTGGCTCCCTAGCATTCCTGATCAGACTGTATTATCTCTACATTTCAGGGTCTCTTCGCTGCTCTTTTTCCCATGTTCCTATTGATTCCTGTGCATTGCTCTATCACAATAATTAGGTAACTGTATATTGGCCTCCCTTATGGGACTTATGTGCTCCCTGAGCAGGGACTGTGTTCTTTGGTCCTGGTGTCTAGCATGGTGACCAGCTCAGAAAAAGTGAAGGAATGGATAGTGATATAACATGTGTGTTTAAAAAATATTCACACTGTCATATGTCTTCCTGATCGCACAACTAAATGTAAGTGAGTCTAGACTCACCCCTGTGACACAAAATGACATGCAACTTGAAACTTAAAAGAAGAACTTATTAAATACTTATTAAAATACTTATTATATACATTGTGGTGCATTGTAGGCAGCAGCTTCTAAATAAGAAGGTGGAATAAGAAAGTCCAAGACAGAGAGAAAGGATCTTTATATTTAGCTTCTTCATAAATGAAGCAAGTTCAGCCAAAGGATATTGTGCTCTGCTTACACTAGTAATGAACTTTAGATTTAAAGTCTAATTTAAAAATTACTGTTAGAGGAAGTAGAAATACTTTTGTGGAGATTATTCTGTGGCTAACAAATAGGATTCATGGGGAAGGCCTATGGGAGCTGTGTGTTTGTAAAACCTACCGAAGACAAGTCAGGAGGGCACCTTAATAGCAGTTCAAGTGAAAACACAGGGATGTTTATGAGTGAGCTCTTCTGTCTCTGCTGAAGACAGAACAAGAATAGTTTATGCTACCACATGCATGGGTTCAGTTGACTATGAAGTAAGAATTTCCCAGTAGAATATTAAATATCAGGATGGTTTGAATTCCAATGCAAGCTGTGGTTTTACATCTTTCTACCATTTAAATGAAATCTCCTAAAAGATATTGCGCCAACCTCTTTCACACTTACTAGTCCAAGACCATGGAAAAGTTACATCATTTCTACTGAGGGTCAGTTTCCTTACTCATAAAATGGACTTAATGATAAGGTTAGAGGAGATTGCACATACAGCCTATAGCACAGTTCCTGGTACACTGAAACTGCTACAAAAATAATATCGAGGATGAAAATGAGAGCAAATGTTTATTAATTATTTACTACATGCTAATCACCACTCTGAGCATTTAATGTGTTTTTTCACTTTAGTTTTACAGTCATTGTGTGAGGTAGATGCTTTTATTTCCATTTTATAGATGAGAAAACTAAGGCACAGAGAGATTAAGCAATTTGCCCCGAATCCCAGGGCTAGTAAGTGGCAAAGTTCTAATATGACCCAAGCAGTCTGTCTCCACAGCATGTGTTCTAGTCTATAATATTAGCAAATGCTACATGTTTTTAAACAAAGAAATATTAGCTTCTCCATATAATAAAAAATTGGCATAGTCTAGTGGTTCCTAGGCTTTCATAATCGTTTTTATTCTTTTTCTTCCATGAGTTGAATAATTTTGTTTACTAAAATACTGTAATTATAAGTAATAATTAATTCATTTTTCATTGTTATTAATCAAAAACATATGGAACAGAGGTCCTGATGAATAAGAGGTAATGGCATTATGAGAACTGATACAATTCCTGTCAAAGGCAAAGCATCTTAACATTTTGGTTCGTTCATGCAGCTTGATCATTGCACAGTGTGCACCAGGCTTTCTGAAATACCTGTAATCATTAATTGGTCCTCTTTCACCCAATATTAATTTCACAGAAGTTAATATTCTGTGATGAGTCACCTCTGATGTTGATCGATAAATTCCCTGTACTGAAATACCAGGATGTAGGTTTTTCCCCCGCAAATGATTCCTCCGTATGATTATATGTGTTCTGAAGGCATACAGATGGACTACATTAGCAGTTCTCAAATAGCTAGGTCAGCAGTTTTGGAAAAGTCTTTTTAGGGTCCAGGATGTATTTTCAAAATATATATTCCATGATGAAATGTTGAATCACTGGCTATAGCTGAGTGTGGAAGGGTTATCTGGAAGCTGGAGGCTGAAGATATAAAGATCTCGGATAAGAAGTGTTTGTGTGTGTGCACGCGAGCGTGCGCATTCAGGGGTCAATGATGGAGAGAAACAAGCAATGGTGTGCTGGTAGATACCTCTTTGGAAAAAAAAGAAAGCCCTGATTAGTAGTGTCTACCAATTTCCATGTTGTACATACTCCTACTATGGCTAATTTCAAGGTACCAACAGTTTAACAAGTTATATTTTTATAATTATTTTGTTTTTAACAATCAGTTCTCCCAAGCCAATACAAGCCTGCTCGAACAAACCACTAGAAGTAAACACACTTGTTTATCATCAGTCTCAGGGTTCACCCTGGAAATGCTACTGATGAAGATAGGTGTCTGATAGACCAGGTGAAGGAGAAAGTCAAGAAAACATAATTTCAAGAGGACTTTGAAGACAGAAGACTCAACAGTCAGAAAATGATTCTGAGGCAAGAAGTCTACCAAGAGGAGAAGTGTATGAAGGTTGCAATCCAGTTATCAAGTTGAGAATGAAAATCTTAAGTACAGGGTGTATTCTAGAAATCATGACTGCATAAACAAGGGAGGAGAAGGGAGGAATATGCTGCAGTTCAAGCAGGGTAAGGAGCTGTTGCCCAGGACTAGATGTGTTTCAACCAGATGAAACACATCATGGCCCCTTTTCCACATTTACCTCTTGTGCAATATGCTCATCTCCCCTTCCCCAGGGGAACTGTAAGCATCTTTGGCAGTACTGAAAAGTACTGTTTACCAGGAATTAATAGACAAAGTAATCTGAGCCTGGTGTCAACAACCTGGAAGGTCAATTAAGAGAAATCAAGCAACCGAACAATCATGTCGATAAACGTAGCAATAGAAACATTCAAAGCAGACTATATTTGGAGACCCAGGTGAGTGGTCAGCAGGCAGGCAGATGTAGAGAAATCTGTCAGATGATATCAAGTCAGAGTGATAACACAGGACACTGGTTCAGGGAAAGAGGGAGGATATAATGAGAATGGCAAGTTGCTAAGCCGAGTAATTCTGTTAGAGGCTGCTAGTTCCCCACCCAAAATCTACTGTTTCCTTTTTACTTAGAACCCTGGTTTCATTTTGTTAGCACAGCAAGGTTTGGCCGTATGACTAATTTTTAGCCAATGAAATACAAGGATAAGTTTCTAGGTGGAAATCTCTGGAAAGTTCTGTAAAAAGAGGACAAATGACTGCTTTGTGCCTTTTGCCTGCTTTCCCCCTTTCTCCAGTTTTTTCCTTGGAAGACAACCCTGATGGCTGGGGCTTCAACAGACAATTTGGGCCAGAAGGTAAACTTGAAAATGAAAACCAAGGCCAGGAGTGGTGGCTTACACCTGTAATCCCGGTGCTTTGGGAGACTGAGGCAGAAGGATCACTTGAGGTCAGGTTACAAAAAGTTAAATTAAATTAGTTGGGTATGGTGGTGTGCACCTCTGGTCCTAGCTACTCCAGAGGCTGAGGCAAGAGGATCGCTTGCAGGAGTTCGAGGCTATAATGAGCTGTGATCTCAGCACTACACTCCAGCCTGGGTGACAGAGCGAGACCCTGACAAGAGAGAAAGACAGAAAAAAGGAGGGAGAGAAAGAAAGGAAAGAATGGGAGGAAGGGAGGAAGGGAGGGAGGAAGGGAGGAAGGGAGGAAAGAAGGAAGGAAGGAAGGAAGGAAGGAAGGAAGGAAGGAAGGAAGGAAGGAAGGAAATAGAAACCAGTGCCAAGGCTGGTGTTCCAGTAAGAACCCATCTTGGTCTCTGACTACTGAGAAGCCATCGAACAGTCTGAGACTATCTACTTTTGGATGTTTTTTATGTGACAGAAAAACTTTTATTTAAACCACTGTTATTCCCTACTTTGGTTACAAGCAGCCAGTTGGAATTCCTGTCTGATGTAGCCAGGTAACAAAACAGGCACTAAGGAATAGGAAGCCAAGAAGGGGATTATGTTTCAAGAATTCTAGTACAAGGCAGGGAAAAAGGAAGAAGCTTAGTTGCTAGGACCAGAACGTAAGATGAAAACCAGACTAGCAGCACTCCTCAAAGCCTAGTTCACTGAAAGAGAGAGCTACTCAAATCCAAATCCAAAACCCTCCCACCAAGCATTTTCTTTTCCCAATAAGCCACAGGCAGAACAGCCACGACCTACAGAAAATAGCCAAATGCCTGCAGCTGTGAGCAGGTGTAAGACGGCTGTAAGGGCCATCTCAGGGGAGGGGACCAGGTAGGTCATTATATCAAAGAGCGAATGAACTGCATCTGCAGCCATGGACAAAAAGAAGCAAAGACTTCAGAGATATTTCAGTATCATTCTCATTGGAGAAATGTATCAGCATCTGGCTGCTAACAAGCCTGGTGATCAAACTCTAGGCCCTGCCTGCTCTGGCACTTTAAACTCCCCGCTCCTATCAGGACCAGATTCCTGGGTGCATGAAGATGGCGGGAGAGGAAAGAGTGTAAAGAAGTGGAGGTGGTGGAGGGGAGAGGCGGAACTGGAAAGGAATAAGGGGGCCAGGGACTTGAGTGAAGGAGAAAAAGGATAATGGAGCAATGACTGCCATACATTTTGATCAAAATTAGGAAACTATGATTGTGTTCACATGGGGGAAAAAAGAGCAGAGAATTGAGAGACGGAAGTCTAGACAGAAGTCTAGACACATGAATATCATCTTTTTAATGCTCTAGTGTGTTGTAATGTCCTGTCTGAGAAGGAATAATTCAAATATCCAACTGTTTCTTTTCTGCCTCCTTTACAATAATCAACATGCAAAGCAAGAATATTAGTGTACCACTGTTTGGCTTCCTCAAATTAGCCACCACGTCTGGCTAATTTTTTTTTTTTTTTTGTATTTTTAGTAGAGACGGGATTTCACCATGTTAGCCAGGATGGTCTCGATCTCTGACCTCGTGATCCACCCGCCTCGGCCTCCCAAAGTGCTGGAATTACAGGCGTGAGCAACTGCTTCCGGCCGCCTAATTCTTAAAAGTACATTCTTTACTTACTCTAATTTTGAAGTGTCTCATTAACTTTCTTATTTTTATAGAGAGGAATAAATCCACAATTTTGCTTTTCTGCTCCATTGGTTTACTTGCTTATCCAATTTGAGTTCTATAAGCTTGCTTTGATCCTGGGCCTTCAGTAGGGTTGGGGGTAGGAGGAATGGGAGGCAGGGTAGGTGTGAACTCTGGATGAACGTGCCTAACTGACACCTTAGAATGCTCCTAACTCTGAATTCATACATTAGGGAAAAATTCAGAGTTATTTCATGAAGCATCTTTTCTGTATAAATTTTGGCCCTAGCAAGAATAGAATACCTTTAACAGTATGTGTATATCTGTGCAATTTAGCAGGAAGTGGAAAGAGGATGGCTGATTACAGATCTTTTTAATTTTGATGTATTAAAGAGAGAATTCCTGGATTATATTTATGTTCCTTCCTTGGAGTGGCCCACCAGAATTTGAATGAAAATGTCTCAGATAAATGGAGACGTCTGAGAAGTCCTGAAGCCATTCTTAGGCCAGGGATAGCAAATGGACATTCTCAGCCTGCTCAGTTCAGCCCAGAGACACCTTATTATTGGCAGTGGGAAGTATCCACTTGGCAATTTCTTTTGTGGGAGGTTGTGGGGGCAGGATCTTGCTCTGTCACCCAGGCTAGAGTGCAGTGGCACAAACACAGTTCATTGCAGCCTGGACCTCCTGGGCTCAAGCAATGCTCCCATCTCAGTCTCCCCAATACCTGGGACTGTAGGCATGAGCCACCATGCCTGGATGATTTTCTGTAGAGATGGGGTTTCACCAGGTTGCCCAGACTGGTCTCAAACTTCTAAACTCAAGCAATCCTCCCACCTCAGCCTCCCAAAATGCTGGGATTATAGGCTTGAGCCACCATGCCCGGCCCACACTTGGCAAATTTTTTAATGAGATACATTTGCCATTAACCTCCCAATTCTCTTTTTCTTCACTTCCTTTTCTGGTGGTTTCTTCTTCTTAGATAGCCAAGCTCTCATGCTTTCACCCTTCCTCAAGTCTGCCCAGGAATGATGATTATGTCTGAATGTATCATCTTAACAGGAATATTGGCATGTTAGTGGAGGGCCAAGGCTTACTTTCTCATAGTGGAATGCCACAGCCCAATAAAACAATGCTTGCAGAGGTCTGTTTTTGGGTAGCTATTTCAGCTAAGTACTGGATATATATGGAAATATGTGTTGTCTCTAAGCACCCATTCTCTATCTCATTCTCTGTAGCCTCCAACATCTTTGGGTACCCATGTAGTTTTATAAAAGCTGAGCCCACATTTAGCTTCAGGTGTGGAATATTGACAAATTAGCTCTTTCATTGTTCCTAGCTCCTGAGATGGGTTCATGGATAGGGAATGTGTCCTAAATTGGTTCAATGAGAGTGCATCTTAAGACTAGTTCAGAAACTTTCAGAAATTTATTCTCTACTCCTCCAGACAGGGGATTATAAAATTGTAAGGGCTGAAACTGCTGCCAAAAGAGGAGAGCATCTATTTGGAATATGGAAATGAAGCCAACACTGTAGATGGCAGAAGGGATAGACAGTGAGAAAAGTCCTTGGTGATATCATTGAACTCCCAGGTCAAACTTTGGTGGAATACTTCAAGACCATTCAATTGTGTGATACAATAAGTTTCCTTTTTTAAAAATGCCTTGTCACTTAACTGAAAGAAACAACTGGGCTTTTTAAGGTTACGAGGAACTGAGATAGCTTCTGGTCTCCTCAGGTTTATTAAGATATATCAGAAAGTCTCAGCAAGTCTCATGAAAAATTGAAAATTGGTTCAAGAAATAGTTGAGGGCCAGGCACCGTGGCTCATGCCTGTAATCCCAGCACTGTGGGAGGCCAAGGCGGGTGAATCGTTTGAGGTCAGGAGTTCAAGATCAGCTGGGCCAACATGCTAAACCCTATCTCTTCTAAAAATACAAAAAATTAGCCAGGCATGGTGGTGTATGCCTGTAGTCCAAGTTACTCAGGAGGTTGAGGCAGGAGAATAACTTGAAGCCAGGAGGCGGAAGTTCCAGTGAGCTGAGATCATGCCACTGCACTCCAGCCTGGGCAACAGAGCTAGACTCTGTCTCAAAAAAAAAAAAAAGTTTGAGATTTAGCAAATCTATTTTGTATTAATCTCTTCAGAAGTTAGCGTCTAATCTTACTCCAGTGCTCTACGATGTTGGCAATTTAACTGCTCTCTTCTCTAAATGCTACTGGTTACCTGGCTGTCTTACACTCTCTCACATCCAAATTTTAGTTTAGTCAGTCAGTTAAAATTTCAGGGCAACACATGTGCCTGACAATCCCTCTCAAACCTTGTTTGGGGGGCAAACATAGATATCTGCTTGCTTAATTCCACTCTGGATATTCCTAGGATAAGGAGATCAATGATAAAAACGTATGGTGATGAGGGATAAGGAAGTCCTCAACAGCAGGCAATGAGTGTGGAAGTCACTCAAGAGCTTTCTCAGAAGGGAGTCTACTAGGTGCAGTGTATATATCCTGTCCAAGACAGTATGCTTTCTGGAATCCCTAAACTTATAATGAGAAGCATGAGAGACTGAAGGAGCTAGGAAGCTGAGTCAAAAGGGATCTGAACATGTGTCTATAGGAACTACTGGAATGACCCTGTCAATAGTTCCTATGTAATCATGTAATAAAAATGCTAAAAGGTGATTTTGGCAAATATAACATGAGAATCTAAATGCCAAGGCAATGTGTGTGGGGCCCCTACAGTGTCTCCTGCAATCATATCAACCGGCTTCCTTTCCTTTGGCTTCTGGTTGGATTCTGTTAAGAGAGAACCCTGGCAAGAAATGGGAGAGATGGAGGAGAATGCTGTTAGACTATTTATTTCCCTGGCTCTCTTTCTACTGGATTGCCTTAGGCTGGCTGACGCAACCTTGACCAGATCACATTCTGAAGATCACAACCATGCTTGCTACAAAAGTCTCTCCTTCTAGGTTGTGGTAATCTCTCCTTGCCCTCTGCTGTTACCAGCCTTGTTCTGGCACTATCTCTGTTCATTCTCCTGTAACCTGATTACGACCTAATAAACAGTGCCCTTCGTTTTGGCCAAGTCTAATTTATCTTTTTCCCCAAGTCCGTTACTGCTTCTGTGTCCTAAAAAAATGTTGCCATCTCACACCAGTCGGAATGCCTATTACTAAAAAGTCAAAAAGTAGCAGATGCTGGTGAGGTTGTGGAGAATAAGGAATGCTTGTACACTGTTAGTGGGAGTGTAAATTAGCTCAACCATTGTGGAAGATAGTGTGGTGATTCCTGAAAGACCTAAAAACAGAAATACCATTCCACGCAGCAATCCCACTGCTGGGTATATACCCAAAGGAATATAAATCATTCTATTACAAAGACACATGCACATGTATGTTCACTGCAGCACTATTCACAATGGCAAAGACATGGAATCAACCCAAATGCCCATCAATGATAGACCGGATAAAGAAAATGTGCATATACACTATGGAATACTTGCAGCCATAAAAAAGAATGGGGTAATGTCCTTTGCAGGGACATGGATGGAACTGGAGGCCATTATCCTTAGTAAACTAATGTAGGAACAGAAAACTAAATACTGCATGTTCTCACTTAGAAGTGGGAGCTAAATGATGAGAACACATGGGCACACAGAGGGGAACAATACACTCTAAGGCCTGTCAGAGGGTGGAGGGTGGAAGGAGGCAGAGGATCAGGAAAAATAACTAATGGGTATAAGGGTTAAGACCTGGGTGATGAAATAATCTGTACAACAAAACCCCATGACACAAGTTTGCCTATGTACCTGCACATGTACCCCTGAGCTTAAAATAAAAGTTAAAAAAAAAGGATGTTGTTTGTCTCCAAGTCATAAAGCTATTCACCTAAGTTCTCTTTTAAAAGAGTTATGGTTTTAGATTTATATTTAAGTCTCTGTTCATTGCAAATTAATTGTTGTGTACAATGTAAGCTATGGGTCAAAGACTCTTCTCCTCCATATGGATATCCAGTTATTCCAGTGCCATTTATTGAAAAGATTCCTTTCACTTTTAAATTGATTTTATTGATGTGGTTAGATTTATTTCTACCATTTTGGTATTCTTTTCTGTTTATCCCCTCTGTTGTTTTGTTTATTCTTCTTTTATGCCTTTTTTAGGACCAATTGAATGTATTTTAGAATTCCATTTCAGTCTATCAATAGGCCGTTAGCCATATCTCTTAGCATCATACATTTTATTAATTGCTCTAGGAATGACAATATCTATCCTTAACTTTTTATGGTCCACTTAGGGTTATTACTTACTGTTTTGTGTAAAATGTAGAAAGCTTACATTTATAGAGGTTCATTTACCTCATTTTTCCTTTATGCTATAGTTGCCTTATTTATTGCATCTCCATATATTATGAATCTAAACTGCATGCTTTTTAAAAGTTGGGGAAAAAAGAGGTTTTAATAATTACCCAGCTCTTTACCATTTTTAATGCTTTTTATCCGTTAAGTTTCCATCTAGTATCATTTCTCTCCAGCCTAAATAATGTTCTATTTCTTTTAGTACAGGTCTTCTGATGATGAATCTTCTTATTAGTCTCTTTTTGAAAAATCTGTATTTAGTCTTTATTTCCTCTTTATTCTTGAAGGGTATTGTCTCTGGCTATACTTTTTTCTTTCAGCACTGTAAATATGTCATTCCACTGCCCTTTGGCCTCCTTTGTTTCAAATAAGGAGTTAATGATAACTCCTATATAATGAGTCGATATATTTTTTTCCCTCAGGCTGCTTTGAAGATTTTTTTCTTTGTTTTTTTGTTTTTAGCAGTTTATCATGTGGTAGGCATGGTTTTCTTCATATTCATTCCACTTGAGTTTTGCTAAGCCTCTTCAATCTATAAATGTATAACTTTTACCAAATTTAGAAAAATTTTGGTCATAATTTCTCCAAATATTCTTGTCTTCCCCATTCTTTTTTTACTGTTCTTCTGGGACTCCAATCATAAATGTGTTAGGCATTTTGATACTGTCTCTCATATTCCTGAGTATCTCTCTTGTAATCAATCTTCCTTTCTCTCTCTCTCTCTCTCGTCTTCTTTTTTTTTTTTGTAAGGGTTCCTCTGTCACCCAGGCTGGAGTGCAGTGGCATGATCATGGCTTACTGCAGCTTCCACCTCCCAGGCTCAAGCAATCCTCCCACTTCAGCCTTCTGAGTAGCTGGAACTACAGGCATGCACCACCACACCCAGCTAATTTTTGTTTGTTTGTTTTCTGTAGGGATGGAGTCTCACCATGTTGCCATGGCTGTTCTCGAACTCCTGAGCTCAAGTAGTCCTCCCACCTCAGCCTCCCAAAGTGCTGGGATGTAAGCCACCACGCCCAGCCTGCCTATTCTTTAGATCAGATACTTTCTATTAATCTATCTTAAAATTCTCTCTTTCCTCAGTCGAACTTGTTACGCTTCATTTGGTGAATTTTTTATTTTAAGAATTTTACCTTTCAGTTTTAGAATTTCCATTTGCCCTTTTTATAGTTTCTGCTTTTCTGCTGAAATTTCCTATCTTTTAATTCATTTTGATCATATTTTCCTGTATCTCACTGACCAATGGTTAAAAGTTGCTTTAAAACTCTTGTCCTCTTGTCTGCTAATTCTAATGTTTAATCACTTTGGGTTTGGTTCATATTGATTGGTGTTTCTCTCCAGAATGGGTCATAATTTACTAGTTTTTATGTGTTGGATATCTTAGATTATACCCTAGACATCATGATTATTATGCTGTAGAAATTGAATTGTGTTAAATTCCTCTGAAGAGTGTTTCTCTTTTCTCGTTTGGATTTAGTCAGGCAATTAATTTGGTTAGACTCAAACTTCACACTCTGTTTCTTGAGTGGTAGTTCAAATCTCAGTCCAGTTCTTTTATCCTTATCTAAACTTCAGGGGTCAGGCAGAGATGTATGTAGTTATTTGGAACTCCATCTCTCTAAATACTTTCTGGGATAATTCTTTTACTTTCTTAAAGCTGAATTCCGCCACTCTTTGTCTTCTGCTTCTCGAGGGCAGAACAACTGGATTTTCTCTCAGAGTTCTAGCTGCTCTGCATGGTGCCAACTGCAGCCAATCCCTGGGCTAAAGCCATAAAGGTGGGAAACTCACCCCATACCACCTTTTTCTTCCCTGTGCTACACCCTTCCAAAATCTGCCTTTTTTTGTTCACTCTCTAGGCCTTCAGATTGTCGTGTTACTATATTTTCCCTAAATTTTATAGTTGTTATCTACGGTTTAACAGGAGCTTATTCAGCCATTCCTAGAAGCAGAACCTCTTGATTCTATAAATTTTTGGAGTGTGTTCTCTCACAGGACAGGCAATGTCTGGATTCCTGCTACAAGAACTGGGTCACCATGAAATTTACCCACCTAATGATGTTTTGCATATTCTGTGTTGATCTTCATCATTTCCTCTCAAAGCCGTCCAAGTTTTCTGTTACTGCTTAGTAAAGCCATTTCATTCTCCAAAGTGTACTTCCCAGTTTACATTTTTATGGGCATCCTATTTACGGCTTTAGAGAATGCTGTTCAGTACTTATTGCCTCTGAAATATCTCGAGGGATGCCTTTCCAGTTTGCCCTCTGAGATTTTCATTCTTTCTCTTTTACATTTCTTTTGAGCCCCGTTTGCCTTTTAAGGAGCAGTAATGACTAAAACTTCACCCTGTCTTATACTTCCATATTTATGAGCAGTTAGACTCTGTTGCATCTCCCTCTCCATATTGGGTAGATTAAATTTGGCCTCCACTATCTCATTTTTCTCTTCATACTTTTCTAGCCTGACCATTAAGATCACATTTCTCCCAAGAAAATTTCTTTCTCCCTCTAGCTTAATCAGTTTGTATTTCTTTATTTTTCTTTGACTCCATTGCTGCTCCTATTCTGCAAGTCAAAAACATATTTTAATATTACATTTTATTTTCATAAAAGAAATACATGTATATATATATATATCAAACCATCAAATATTACTACAAAGTTTTAAAAAACACCAGCTGTTCCTTGGCCACCTGTTTCTCCATCCCTATCCCAAAGCCCATCCCCAGAGGCAATCACTTTGTATTGTTTTACCTGATTTTTCTGGCATTATTCTCCATGTTTCCAAATAACATGATTAGGTTGTTATAGATGTTTACTGATTCTTTTGTCCTATATGTTCTATTGGCATGGTCTGGGTGCACCCAGAGAAGACCTTAAATTGAGGACTTGAGTAAAATAGCTTATTTAGGTGGGAATCCTTAGAAGTACAGATAGGGCAATGAGAAGTGACACAGGGAAGGAGATGAAGCCTAAGAAAGGATATGATATCAAGCATTGCCACTGTTGACAATTAAAGCTTGATCCTACTGGTGAACTCTTGGAAATGGGTAGAACATGCCTTGGAATGACCTGTGAGGGGCAAAGAGTTGTGGTAGCTATCCTCCAACTCCTATCAGTCATTGGTTGAGGAGTGCTTTCAGAATTCACTACCTGTCAGGGACCTTTAGCCGCTCCGTGTACAGGCCAAGTCGATTACATTGGCTTAGGAAATCCATTAGGTAAAGAATTGCATGTGCTTTCAGTTAGAAGCCATTGAGTAGGCATGAATGGCAATAGGCAGTGCCAAGGTGATATGTGGGGGAGCCCTCATCATATATTGTACAACTATATCGATGGGTTCCTTTACCTTTGGCTTCTGGCTGGATTCAGTCAACAGGAAGCCCTGGTGGGAGAAGAGAGGAATGAAAAAGAGTGGCACTAGAGTATTTATCTTCCTGACTTTCTTCCTATATGATCGCCCCAGGCTAGCTGTGTCCTTTGATCAACGGTCACTGCTCTGCATTCTGAAGTTCACAGCTCCTCTCAAGGTGACCTTTCTATAGATTCTCTATTTCAAGGTCCTGATAACCTCTCCTTACCCTCTGCTGTCACCAGCTCTGTCCTGGTGTTATCCTTTGTTATTTTGCTACACTCTGTTCCCATCGTTGTCAACAGTCCCTTTGAAAATATACCCTCCTCAAATTCTTCTAATTGGAGTGTGCCATCTTTTTCTTGTTGAGACCCTAATGGAAGAATGTAGCTTGAAACAGCAACCAAATCATTCTGAACTAGGTTAGCCACCAGCTACCACCATAAAACTATGGATTCTGTCCCATGGAGGGCAAACTCCTTCTTGGAAGATGAGGAGAATGTTTATTTCCCCAGGGGCTAGCCATATCAAAAGCAGAAAGAACTAAGCTAGAAACAGTTCAGTTCCTTTCTCCAAATTCACAGATATATTATTCCTTCCTTGGGGAGGAGTAGTGAGGTGGAAAGAGGACAGACACTCTCTTCCCATTACTTTCAAAGAAGTGGATTTCCCACTCTACAGGCCATGGAGGAAATGCTGGGAGGAGCAGAGAATGGTCTCTATAATTTAGTCGAGCTGAGCTTAGGCAAACTTGGTCACCTGCTGCCCTCACACTCACTGGACTGTGGGTTTGTGTCAGATGTCACAACCTCGCGACAAACTAAAGTGTCTGTGAAGTGGAGATTTAGCGAAGCAGAGATTAATTAGAAAAAGTGAATTGCTCATGGTGTGTGACATAGTAAAATAATAAACATATTCCTATCACAAAAGGGAATGCTTGGCCAGGCATGGTAGCCCACACCTGTAATCCCAACACTTTGGGTGGTCAAGGCAGAAGGATTGCTTGAGCCCAGAAGTTCAAAACTAGCCTGGGCAATGTAATTAGACCCATATCTACAAAAAAACCCACAAAAATTTAGTTGGGTGTGGTAGCATGTTTCTGTAGTCCAAGCTATTTGGGAGGCTGAGCTGGGAGGATCGCTAGAGCCTGGGGGTTAAGCCTGTAGTGAGCTGTGATCACACTACTGCACTTCAGCCTCGGTGACAGAGCAAGACCCTGTCTCAAAAAAAAAAAAAAAAATGGGCGGGAGGACGGGGGTGGAAACGCATGCAATTTGTATTCTTATAATTGCTGGCATTTTTAATTTCTTTTTTTTTTTATGTCCTCAGAACTTATCAGCCTGTGAATGTGAAAGAAGTTATGTTATTAATAATATTGTTCAAGCTTTATATTCCCACCTGCATTGCCCTGAGATCTTAGCTCCATCCCCCATTGGAGTCTCCTTGAAGGTCCCCTCTGCCCTGGAGACCCCAGGTGTTGTCTTATGGTGACTCAGTTCTTTTGGCCCTGCCTTTGTGAGGAAACAGTTATTTGCCAGGCACTCAGATGAAGCATCTTTACACTTCCTTTGCTGCTAGGATCCTCACTGATGGTACCTTGGCACTGTCTCCTGATGCTGCCAGGGGCCTGTTCCACCAGAGTCACTGAGTGCTCTGTGTAGAAATAAGTAGTATGATAGTATGATCTTCTCTCCAACTTCGTGATGCTCTTTGTCTCCTGGATCCCACATAGTACTATATGAGCTTCAATTCTCCCCAAAACCCTGACTTCCAAAGTTGATCTCAGATTTTCTTTTTAGATACACATTCTGACCCCAAATCAGCTTGATTAGATGGGCTACAATAACATTCCTGGGTCTGGAAAATCTCCAAAACCTAATGGCCAAATCATTACTATTTCCTCCCCTTCTCTGCCTCTTTTCCTCCCACCCCTACTCCTGGAACAATACATTTACCACTCAAGGATGCAATGGACAGTTGTGCAGGTTGTAGACTGTGTAAGTAACACCCTCTAGAACTGCACAGCTCATAATCATGCCAACTGGCCCTGTTAGTATTAAAGCCATTATTGCTGACCTCCTGGCCTTGTGGCTTTAGCAATCTATTCTTTTATTAGGCACTACATTAAATAAATAACTTTAAACATTTTAAATAAGTAAATGATCAGTAAAACCAGTAGCTTATAACCTGTATCACTCAAAGAGTAGACCTTGGACTGGCAGCAGGAGCATCACCTGAGAACTTGTAAAAATGCAAACTCTGGGTCTCACAGAGACTCCTAAATCAGAATCTTTGGAGTTTGGGCCTGGAAGTCTGTGGTTTAACAATCTCTGTAGGCAATTCTTCACAGGTTCATGTTAAAAGTACTGGTCTACAATCTACACAATCTCTTGAATTTGGCTAAGCTAACAGGAGTTGAATGTAGGTGAGATACAACAAAAGTAAATAATAATGTATAATTATAATACATTAACATATGTATTACATATGTATTATATAAATGTAATAATGTGTCACTGATGCTTCCAATTAAACCTCTTGGAAAAGGGGGCTGACAGGGATTCAAAATCTGTTACTGGGAATGTTCTTATCTTGGCGAGCCTCTAACAAGCGTACCACCTGTAAACAGGGAATGGGGATAATGACAGAGAACTTACTGGACTGTTGTGCAAATCAAATGAGAAACTAATGTGATGGTTCTATGCTCCCAAATGTTTATAATTCTTATTAATAATATGACTCTTTTAAGTCACTTGAATACCGTTTATTTAATTTCCACTTTAGGGAACTAAAATAGTATATGGCAACTCCCCAAAATGCTTTTATCCATGTTTTTCTACTCATGCATAATTGAAGAATGCCTTATTACACTACACCTTCTACAAATTGCTCCTGGAAGGGGCAAAGTTTTCTTTCTTTTTTGTTTTTTTAAGGATGGATTTTTAAAATCTTTTGTATTAGTGACTATTCATTGTGAATCAGAATAAAAGATATTTTTACCCCTCCAGTAAGTTATATTTGATGATCACATGCTCGGACAATTTCAGTCCACTTTAGAGGTACAAATGAGTCCTTTTAAGTGCCATTATTTTTAAAAATTGTTATTTTTGCTACAGATTCATTAACAATTGAAAACTTGAATTAGAAGTAACCTAAAAATATCTTACTTTATGTCAATGAAGTCTATTAAATACAAATGAAATTCATTTTTGCAACACTCAGTGAAGAACATATCACACCTAATGCAAATCTGTTCTCAGATTTTTTAGAAAATGATCTGAACAAAGAGGAACTAAGTAAAATGTAATTTTAATATCATATTAACATGACAGAATAGGAGAAATAGAAGGTCAAAATGTTGCACTCATTTTTAGTTAATTAAGGTAAGCCCAGGAGGTTTCATTTTAATTATACACCAGAGGTGGTGTCTTCAGGGAGTTCAAATAAATGCTCATTATCAATTTGAACTTAAAGTAGGCATTGGAAAATATCTGCATAAATTCAGTAAAATCATCACACTTCTGTTAAATCCTCAAAGTTCATTGGTAGTTTTCCTTTGTTTTGCTCTAAGCTTTTTACCCATAATAAAATGAGAGACCATATACGACAGGACCTAGCACACAAGTTGGCACATATGCTCATAAGAAATGTTAGTTTCCTTTCTTTCCTTGCCCTTTATTAAACTTAAAGAGACTTATTAAATCTCTGGTCACATATTCATCTAGGATCTTTTTAACCATTTTTAAAACAGCAAGTAAATATTCTTACTTAAAACTCCAGGGAATATTAGAGCTATTTGAAGACAAAATCTTTCAAGTACTAGTAAGTGCTTAAAGTATTGCATAATCACACATATTAACAGTAAACATTTTAACACGAGAAGGGTTTTGCATATGTTGCTGATGCTTACATTTTTAACCACTATTTTCAGGGATTACAAATTCTGTCATAGAATTTAATTCAGAGGAAAACTAGGAACCTCAGATGATAGATGATCAAGTCAAAAGGAATTCATATTTAAAATAAAAGCAAAAAAATTATTTAACTGTTTTTAGATCATTGGAAGAAATTCAAAATCAGAAATATATTTTGAAATGAATAATTCTGCAGTAATACAATTCTCAATATTTTATTTCTTACAATGAAAATGTGTAGATTTACATATAAAACAATATAATGATTCAGTTGTATAAATCTACAAGTTAAAATCAATGTTATTACTATGCACAGCATTTGTTACATATTAATTACATTGTTTGGAGTGTGTGACGTGTGTGTGTGTGTGTGTGTACATGTTCACGACACAAATGGACTCAAGAATGTTTAACTTTTCTAAATTCAGAAATGCGGGGCCAATTTTATCCCCTTCCAATTTGAAATTAGGGGTCTCAAAGATTCCAGACTGGAATACAGGAAATGAAAGTCCCTGCAATGCCCACAGAATAGGTACCAGATGGAGAGCAGGGTTACCCAGTATTTGGAACAAGGCAGCCCAGAAGATTATATCCTAGAAAACAACAAAATGAAAGTAACTGAACCATAAAGTACATGTTGTGGCTCATTTATGTAGCCAAATGCACAAGAACTGTCTTGCCTTCTCTGTTTAACCATTTAGGGTAGAATCTTAAACAGGGCAATAAAGGACTTTAGATCAATCTAGTTTGATCTCTTTATTGTACAAATGAGGCTCAGAAAGATTAAGTGACTTGTTCATATCACAAGGAGTAGGTGGAAGAACAGGGTCTTGAACTCTAAGTTCTCAGCCGAGTGCTTTTCCCACTATAGCCTAAGGCCTTTCTCCGGTATTAATTACCAGCATCACAAATGCTGTGTGAAGGCTGAAGTGAAAGCTTGACTCTGACTTTGTGGGTACAATCAGGGAGGGACTCCAGTCTTGCCCAGACCTGCTTTGAAGTTTGGTCCTGCACAAGTGGGAAGCCCTAAGGAATCTCTAGAATGAAGAAACACACACCTTCAAGAGTGATTATGTGGTATGTGAAGATGCACCCAAAAAGACAGACTGGAACCACATTGTAGGGTCGTCTATATCCAGGCTACTAAATCTGGAAGTTATTTGGCATGCCAAGGCAAGTCCCTCCCGATGCCCAGAACAGTGTAGGTATTAATGTTTGTTATATGAATAATGAGCTGTGGATAGTTTTGAGCTGGTTCTGGGCTGTGTTCTTATCAGACATGTACTTCAGGCTGCTAGATCTTTGACTGAGGCTCGAGGAGGCTGGTGGTTGGGAGAGTAAATGTAATCACAAGGAAGAAAAAGAGTCTACAGTAAGTTCTAAAAATTTTTTTTTTTTTTTTGAGACGGAGTCTTGCTCTGTCGCCCGGGCTGGAGTGCGGTGGCCAGATCTCAGCTCACTGCAAGCTCCGCCTCCCGGGTTTACGCCATTCTCCTGCCTCAGCCTCCGGAGTAGCTGG
>NW_012116266.1:9090905-9136019 GCF_000951035.1 Colobus angolensis palliatus
TGTGTGTGTGTGTGTGTGCATTTTATTTATTTATTTATTTATTTTTATTTTACTTTAAGTTCTGGGATACATGTGCTGAACATGCAGGTTTGTTACATAGATATACATGTGCCATGGTGGTTGCTTTGCTGCACCTATCAACCTGTCATCTAGATTTTAAGCCCTGCATGCATTAGTTATTTGTCCTTGTGCTCTCCCTCCCCTTCCCCCCAACCGGCCAACAGACCCTGGTGTGTGATGTTCCCCTCCCTGTGTTCATGTGTTCTCATTGTTCAACTCCCACTTATGAGTGAGAACATGTGATGTTTGGTTTTCTGTTCCTGTGTTAGTTTGCTGAGGATGATGGTTTCCAGCTTCATCCATGTCCCTGCAAAGGACATGAACTCATTCTTTTTTGTGGCTGCATAGTATTCCATGGTACATATGTGCCAGTTACATTTTCTTTATCCAGTCTATCATTGATGGGCATTTGAATTGGTTCCAAGTCTTTGTTATTGTAAATATTGCTGCAATAATCAACTTCTTAAACTCTCAGTTATATGAAACAAACAGAAAATCTTCCAAATGGATACACAGAAAATGTTTTGTTTCATGTAACTGACAGTCCGAGAAATATATCCAAGGATTCAAATGATGTCATCAGAATTCTATGCCTCTTTCCATCTCCAGACCCTGCTTGTCTTTATTCCACATGCATGCCCTCTCCACATAGTGGGCAAGTTTCCTGTAGTACCTGGTTAGAAGTCACAGTGGAAAAAATAGCTGCCTCTACTGTGTCCATATGGCGGTCCCAGAAATGGACTTTAATTGGCTCCACTTGGACCACATGCGCATCTCTGGGCCAATTACTACACCTTGAGAGCCATGATTGAATAACCTGACTCGTGTGCCCACTCCTATGGCCAAAGTAGGTGGGGCTGTGTGATAATAGCTCTGTGAGAATCTCACCACATATGCAAGGGGTGGGTTCTCCAAGGAAGGGATGATAATAAAAACAATGCCCAGTATAATATAAGTGGTTCATAGAACTCTAGTGGTCTTAAAAATAGATTACCGACTGCTCCTTTTTTCCACCCACACTCTTCCTTTGTCATTCAAGGCAGTCCTTGATACACTGTGTATGCACTTGAGATAGGTCCAAATAAGTCATGTACTAACCTACACCTAATAAACCTTAGGTTGTTGCTGCTTTCATTAAGCCAAATTTTTTTAAATTAACTGAACAATTTATTATTTTAGTTATTTCAGAGTCAAGGTTTTGCTATGTGGCCCAGGCTGGACTCAGAATCTTGGGCTTTTTAAACAATCCTCCCACCTCAGCCTCCCGAGTAGCTGAGATTACAGGCTTGATCCACCGCACCCGTCAAGTTCTAAAATTTTAACATATGTAAGAATACTTTTAATAGCCTTATTGGTGCATAATTAGACTTTTTAATAAAAGGATTGCTCATAGGTGAATCCAAAATATTTAAGTTTAAGTGGAAGAAACCAGACACACAAAACTTGGGTCAGTGTAGCTCTTTTAGCAAGCAGACACCAAGAGAGAATTGAAGGCCAAGAGATACCTTACAAAAAATAAAGGAGAGAGGAAGTAGATACAGGTAGGAGAGCCATCATGAAGCAATACCAGTCAGACACCTATGAGAGGACAGTGGGGAAGAAGAAGGGAGGAGGAAGGAGGGTTAGGTAGGAAGCATCTTAGACTGGGGGACATCTCTGAGAAAGACCTGGCTAAGCTGATGGGGATCCCTAGAGCAAAGATTGCCCATGGGGGGATCCCCTGCTGGCCAACAATAGCTTGGCTTTGGTGCCTTTACCATGCCCAGTCATTGGCTGGGGGCAGCCTAGGGCGAGTGTGGTTTTGGTGGAATTCTGCAATGGATCCTGATAGTGCAATAGCTAAAGGCCATGGGCTCACTGCACTGCTTGCTGCAGGTTTTCTCCTGAAGGGACATCTGAGTGGCACACATCCATGACAACTGCAATAGTATTTGATTCCATCTGCACGAAGTTAAAAAACAGGCAAGTCAAGATAGTGGTTACCTTTAGGGACAGGTCATAGCTGGAAGGGGATACAAAAGGGGCTTCTAGGGCACTGATAATGTTCTGTTTTTTAATGTGGGTGCTGGCTACACATCAGGTATGTTTGCTTTGTGAAAATTTCATTGAGCTGTAGACTTATGATTGTGCATTTTTCTGTTAGGTAATATTAATGCCAAAAGATAAAATAAAAAGATTGCTCAACAAGTTCAAAATAAAATAATATTGAAGAGTTTACTATAGTAGAAAATATCAAAAAGTTTGTTAGAAATTCAAATAATTTACTTTAAATAGAATAAAAATATAGACTAAAATGAAACAGTGTGGACCAAGAGAGGTCACAGGGGCAAGGCTGATAGATTCTGGCAAGTTTGTAAGGCTTCTAATTTGGAGGCAATGGGGGTGGGGATTAGAGCAGAGAGAGGAACCTATGAATAGAGGCTAGTGGTGGTGGGTTGAGGGGGGCAAAGGTTACCATAAAAGAATGATCACGCAGGGTGTGGAGTCCCAGCAGACAAAACAGCATTAGCAACCGGAAAGCCAAATTGAACAAGACAACATAGATGCATTTTGGTTGCATGCAAGTATTTAGCACACACCTTGTCAGCTACAGGAGAGAAACATGCCAATATGTAGACTGGGGGCATCAAGCAGAATTATTTGACCACGAGGTTGGATTTCAGGTCCAAGGCTGGTTATCAGGTAAATGGATGAAGCTACTGAACCATCAATTTTGTTGGCTTTCTGCTCATCACTGGTAAAAGGAACAAACATATAACAAACAAATCAATTGTTTACATACATCAGGAAAAGATGACTTTCCTGTAAAACAGATTAAACTTTAGCAACTTGGAAAAGGTGGTTCACTTGTGGTACGAAAATATCCATCGGTTATATGTGACTCTGAGTAAAAAATATGACTCAGGAGAAAAGTGAGAGGACTGTAAAATTCATGGAAGGGCTATTTGCAGAAAAGGAAATTTCTAATTGCTTGACTTTAAGTAAATTTTTGATTTTCACTATAAATTCTTAAGTTCATGGTTTACTGAAATAAATCCTTGTATTTGTTCAGTAAATTACTTATTTTACATCTTTTTTTGCACGTATGATTTCTTTAGTTCTTTGGATCAGCTGTGATGTCTGCGGAATGGATTCAGTTTCTTCCTTAATTAAAAAAATATAAGGTTACATTAGTCAATGTTCTCCAGAAAACAGAATCAATACTGGTGGTGGGGGGAGAGATTTTAAGGGATTGGTTCACGTGCTTCTGAAGGCTAACAGGTCCAAAATCTGCAATGTGGGCTGCCACTCTGGAGACTGAGGAATGGGCTGATGTTGCAGTTCAAAGTCCAAAGGCTGACCATCTGCTGCAGAATTCACTCTTAATCGGGTAAGTTAGCCTTTTTGGTCTTTTCTGGTCTTCAACTTACTGGATGAGGACCACTCATGTTATGAATGGCAATCTGCTTTACTCTAAGTCCACCAGTCCAAAAACACCCTTACAGAAACATCCAGATTAGTGTTTGACCACATATCTGGGCACTACAGCCCACTCAAATTGACATATGAAATGAACCATCATAAGGTCTTAGAGTCCAGGACTTACTCAAGTCTATGGAGTTAATTAGTCACAGAATTGTTTCTAAAATTCTGGGCTTCTGACATTAAGTTCCCTATACGAGACTTACTGAGCACTAGAATTAAGGGATAGTCTTCATAAATTTCGATTTAGGGAGCAAGAATGGAAAGGAGTTAGCCAGAAATGTCAGTTATAATTCCGTAAGTGCTAAAAGTGAGAATCAGACCCTAGATAATTAGGAACCATGAAAAACCTTACTCCTCCTTAGTTAATATTATGTGTAATTATACAAAATCACAAAACCATAAATGAACTCAAAATAAGAGAAAAGAAACTAAACCATCTGTCTAAATTTAAAAGATGCCTGTAGAGACGCTCAAGTTCAGGTCTGGAGTATTTCGCTACAACATCTAGTTGTAGTAGATGTGAATAACCCGGCAATATATGGGGTCAGGGTGGGCTGGCGAGGAGCGAGGTTCAGCTAGAAGGCTGGTCTGTTCTGGGAAGTCTGACCTATAGTGGGGGGCAGGCTTAGGCTTTCAGACTTGTAAACCAGCAGAATAAGTAGGGTTTCAAGCAGCATGGCTTTCCCTGCCATCCACACATCATTCCCCATCCTCCTCATCTTGGCAGGAGTTTCTGTGTCTCAGACGGGCTGGCCAAAGCAAGTCATCATCATCACGATGATGTAAGATCTATGGCAAAAATTCATATTCCAAACCCATAGATCCATGAACTGATGATTCTGGAGGCTTCCTTGTCGCAACAGAGTAAATTCACACACACTGCAGTCTCCTACTCCTATTTACTTGTGGTAATGAAGAATACAAATTGTATGCCTCTTTGAAGATCTCAGATAATCCCCAAACCTAATTTTAAGTTAAATAGTTTCAACTTCCTGCCTCACTAAACAGCTGTTCTTTTGGTCAATTCTTCTCGCCCTCCCTTTGCAAATCCTAGTGGGGACAAAACAGCATGCACAAATGTGTGTCCTGTTTTTATATGCCAAAAATTTCATGGCTCAGCTGTACATAAATTGTTATATTTCAAATACACACTGAGTGAGGGACTTGAGATTTAAAATCATCCCAAGGTAAAGGAAAAAGTCCTTTGATTTTATAGTGTTCATGTCCAAATTCACCTGCCATATAGTTCTGATTTTTATAAGTCGTATTTGCTAAAAGGAAGGTAAAACAGTGTTAATAGGAAGATGGGTGATAAATGCAATTAATTAAGCACCTACTAAGTGTCAAGTAGTATGCTGGACATGGCCCTGAGTACCCAGTGAGAACAAACCATGTTGAACATCTCTGCTTCTCAGTAAGTATTTTGTAGTCCACCTTTGATGCTCGGGATAGGCCTTAAGTTTCTAATGAAAGGCAAGCTCCAATATTTAGCATAGCCACGGAACAATAAACGTGCAACTGCTTAAGACAAAACAATGAATCACGTTTCATTTCTCTGCCTGAATAAGAGAAGCAGTCCTTTGTCCTGCCTTTGCTTCATGCTCAGCAGATGCTGGCTTCCCCCAAAGATAAAGAGTTCTTTGTGTGCTGTGCCCTCAGCTTCTCTGGGTATAGGATGGCAGCTTCTGTATGCAGATGCTGAAAAATCTTTCTGAGAGTGTTTACATAGTAGTTGTCTCTTGAGCACATGCTTATTTTTAGTGGTAAATTATTAGAGCTTGTGAGGCTGAAACCTCAGCTACTTTTTGCATGTGTTAAGTAACCGAATTTCAGACTCAGAAACCATAGACCACATACCAGCCATGACAATAGTTTTCAGACCTCACCCTCTCATCGTGCCAGGTAATTGAAATTGATTAATGACTTACCGATTTAACAATGGTCAGTGAGGGTCCACAAAATGCTTATTTTCAGATTATTCATAGTTGGAAGTCAATTTATTCAACACCGAGAAGAATGAGCTAAAATACTGCTCTTTGTAGAGGTAGAAACCTTAGATCAGTGATCTCAAGTCATTGCTCAGCATCTGTAGAGAGCCAGAGCAAAGAAAAAGGGTCAAGTCCTAAGACCTGATGGAAAAACTGCTCAAATTGCTAATAGGGAGGTGAAGGCTGCCTTGGATACTTAGAATTCCACAGATGCTGCCCTCAGCAATATCCTTGATACTGCCCGAAAGTGGCAGAGATTGCTCCAAATCCTTCCGGAAGAGACCTGGGAGACACAGTAAACTCATATCCAAGATAGCTGTTTTTATGGGGTGCAGCAAATGAAGAGCAGAGGCTCTGCCCCAGGCTCTCTGCTTTGTACTTTGTCACCTCAGAGATTTAAGGAAGCAGCTTCATTCACGGATGACCAGGAAGGTTTAAGGGCAACATAGATTTTTTTTTTTTTTAAGTCAGGACTCTTGGTTCTAAGCAACAGAACTCAATCTAACTTTTACCTTTGTGTGTGTGTGTGTGTGTGTGCATTTTATTTATTTATTTATTTATTTTTATTTTACTTTAAGTTCTGGGATACATGTGCTGAACATGCAGGTTTGTTACATAGATATACATGTGCCATGGTGGTTGCTTTGCTGCACCTATCAACCTGTCATCTAGATTTTAAGCCCTGCATGCATTAGTTATTTGTCCTTGTGCTCTCCCTCCCCTTCCCCCCAACCGGCCAACAGACCCTGGTGTGTGATGTTCCCCTCCCTGTGTTCATGTGTTCTCATTGTTCAACTCCCACTTATGAGTGAGAACATGTGATGTTTGGTTTTCTGTTCCTGTGTTAGTTTGCTGAGGATGATGGTTTCCAGCTTCATCCATGTCCCTGCAAAGGACATGAACTCATTCTTTTTTGTGGCTGCATAGTATTCCATGGTACATATGTGCCAGTTACATTTTCTTTATCCAGTCTATCATTGATGGGCATTTGAATTGGTTCCAAGTCTTTGTTATTGTAAATATTGCTGCAATAATCAACTTCTTAAACTCTCAGTTATATGAAACAAACAGAAAATCTTCCAAATGGATACACAGAAAATGTTTTGTTTCATGTAACTGACAGTCCGAGAAATATATCCAAGGATTCAAATGATGTCATCAGAATTCTATGCCTCTTTCCATCTCCAGACCCTGCTTGTCTTTATTCCACATGCATGCCCTCTCCACATAGTGGGCAAGTTTCCTGTAGTACCTGGTTAGAAGTCACAGTGGAAAAAATAGCTGCCTCTACTGTGTCCATATGGCGGTCCCAGAAATGGACTTTAATTGGCTCCACTTGGACCACATGCGCATCTCTGGGCCAATTACTACACCTTGAGAGCCATGATTGAATAACCTGACTCGTGTGCCCACTCCTATGGCCAAAGTAGGTGGGGCTGTGTGATAATAGCTCTGTGAGAATCTCACCACATATGCAAGGGGTGGGTTCTCCAAGGAAGGGATGATAATAAAAACAATGCCCAGTATAATATAAGTGGTTCATAGAACTCTAGTGGTCTTAAAAATAGATTACCGACTGCTCCTTTTTTCCACCCACACTCTTCCTTTGTCATTCAAGGCAGTCCTTGATACACTGTGTATGCACTTGAGATAGGTCCAAATAAGTCATGTACTAACCTACACCTAATAAACCTTAGGTTGTTGCTGCTTTCATTAAGCCAAATTTTTTTAAATTAACTGAACAATTTATTATTTTAGTTATTTCAGAGTCAAGGTTTTGCTATGTGGCCCAGGCTGGACTCAGAATCTTGGGCTTTTTAAACAATCCTCCCACCTCAGCCTCCCGAGTAGCTGAGATTACAGGCATGGGTCACTGAACCAGCTAAGCCAAATTGTTCTGTTAGGATAGCATGCCATTGAGTGGTATTTGGTAGACAAAAATACAGGGGAATATAAGCTTCTTAGGAGGCAGAATTTGGCTTCATGTCTGTTTGTTTCTGCCATGACAATGAACATACAGTGTCTAGCACATGGAGGGCCTAAATTATTGTTTGTTAAGTAGGCCAACATGTCCTTTGGGGGCTTGGTAAATCCAACAGCTAAAGAATCTACATCTTCTGAGAATCTCTAGTTTTCCCAGATTCTTCCCCACCAGAAATCCCATTTTTTTTTTCACTAAAGGATTTCCTTTAGCTAAAGACCTTGGGAAGAGTCTAGGCAGGTAACATGTGAGTGTGATGGCTGATGTTTTAGAGTTAGGTCTGATTTTAAAATTTCTAATTTTCAATAAAATTTCCAATAAATTGGGTTACCTCAGTGTGATGGTGAATTTTATGTGTCAACTTCACTGGCCACGGAGTACCCAGATTAAATATTTCTGGGTGTGTCTGTGAGGGTGTTTCTGGATAAAATTAGCGTTTGAATTAGTGGACCCAGTAACTAGGTTGCCTTCTTCAATGTAGAAGGGCATCATCCAATCACAAAAGGTGGAGGAAGGAGGAATTTCCCCCTTTTGCTTCTTGCCTTCTTGTTTGAACTGGGACTTTGGTCTTCTCCTACCCTTGGACGGGGATTTACATCACTGGCTTATTTTGGTTCTCAGGCCTTCAGACTTGGACTGAATTACACCACTGGCTTTCCTAATAGCACGAGCCAGTTCCTCATAATAAATTTCTCTCCTTTTCATTGTCTTTCTCTCTCTCTCTTTCTCTGAGAGATATGTAGATATATGAGAGACGACATATAGTTTCTTTGGAGATCCCTGACTAATATACTCAGGCAAATTATTTAATCTCTTGTATCCTCAGTTTCCCCTGGTAGTATTATCCTTAGTGAAAGGGTAATAAAAATACCTACTTCACAGATTGATAGGAAGAACAACTGAAATAATATTTGAGAAAATTGGCACATAATAATAGATTTTGTTGAGGGAGCAGAGACAGGTACTGATAGGTGGACCAAAAACAAAAGAACCTAAAATGGTAAGGGGTTGAATGGGGAAATTAAGGGCCCAGAAGACAAAATTTATTTATTTAAGGTTGTACACTGTGATGTATTTGTGCTGTTGTGGCTACAAAAGCTAAAATCATAGTTAGAGAAGATATATCCATTAATCAATTAATTGCCGCCAATCTTGTACCCCTAGGGCACAGCATCTATGGTTTGGTCACAGTATATTTTTAAAATTCATCTAGTGGCATCATAACAAAATTTCCGGGATAGCTATCAAAATGAAACAACAGTCACTCTAAGAGTAGGTGCTAAAAATCTAACAGCAGAGTTGAGAACATCTTTGAGGGGGCACACCAGTTAGTGGCATTTGTATTAAGCTCAAAGATACATTCATAAACTTTACTAGAATATGAAAATTTTAGAGAAATAGCATAGTATTAGACCTTACTTTTATAGTTACTAGAATGTAAAAATTCTCCCTAGAGACACAACCCTCCCCTCCATGGCTTATGCTGAATTAAGTAGTACTATATTTGAGGAAGTTTTACATTTCCCTCAATGCAAATCTATTTTAAGGTCAGCTAAGCTCAACTAAAAATAAAAGCCCAGCGTGGGCCTGCTGCTAATGCTTTATCCATTGCATTTATATAAGAACTGGCTGGCTTATTGCTGTGTATTGATATCTAGTAGAACTGTTGTTATATGTTGATTATTTCTGTGTTGGCCAACTAGGAATTATGAATGACTATGCCCTGACAACAATTTTTAGTTGTATGTGAAGAACTTGTAAAGGATGGGACTTACAGTTTTGAAAACATTTTGTACTGTGATTTTAGAAAAAATATAATCTTAAAAAACAGACAGAAAAATTAAGTCCCGCGTTAGTCCTCCATGGATCTGCACATGGTTTTAGGATTGGCCCAGGGTTACTTCCAGCTCAGGTTGTCCCTTTTCTTCCCTCCAATGGGTCTGGGAGATTTGTCCCCTCTCTGGTTTCCTCTGGGGGAAATAGGAAAGGCATACTTGAGACAATGGCAGAGAAATTTTTAAATAATTACAAAAATAATCTTAGCATGTACTCCTTTGGCAGTTGTCACTGGTTGATAATACCTGGTGGCTCTGCAATCCACAGACCTCTCACAATCAACATCGCTAAAGCTTGAATTAATTCTTTTCCTGCCAAACCTGTTGATTCATCCTTGCTTACTAATCTGTGCTGATGGCACCATTTCCACCCTGTCAGCCTGACAAGAAACTTGAGTTACCCTTGAGTAGTCCTTGTCCTTTATATCTAATTGACCACCAAGTACTTCCCCAGGATATATCCAAAAAGTTTTTAGTTCCATTCTCCCTCTCCATTATCATTGTCATTGTCTGATTCAGATACTATTTTTACCCTTGACTTTGGCAAGAGTTCCCATTGAATCTCTCCTTCCCTTCCTACACTCTTCCTTCTTATATATTATCCATGTAATAGACAGATACATTTTTACAAAATGTGATCATTTACTTTCCGACTTAAAAAAAAAAACCCAGTCATTCACGATTTTAGTTAGTAACTCTGGCCCAGAGAAAATATTACCAATATTTAAGTATTCCATCATGAAAAGAATTGACAATCATTATTATTAGATTGGTGCAAAAATAATTGTGGTTTTGGCCATTCCTTTTAGTGACAACGGCTGCAACTACTTTTGCACTAGCCTAATACATTAATATTGCAACAAAATTTATGGGAAGAGGAAACTTAATGAAGCAAGATCAGCACAAACAATTTATTAGAGCTTCACCTAGGAAACTAATGTGTATTATATTGAGAATGTTATCTCAGAACTTCGTTAAGATGAGGACTTCTTAAAGAGGTTTATCAGTCTCTATTTGTACCTCAAAATGGAGACTTAAAATAGCAACTGGTTAAAAGTTAAAGGAGACTATATTTCTTAAAAGATAATTGAGCCATTTTCTAATCAAAAGCAACTATCAAAAGTACAATAAAAAGTGACAAAGATAATGAACTACCACTATTCTCATTTAATTCCAACATACCACATGTACTTCCAACAACAACAACAAGAAAAAGCACATAAACTGACTTAAAGTATTTGGAAGCCTAGAACAAATTTTTAATCGTAGTAATGCTTTTTCATAATTTTCTAATAGTGGTAGTGTAAGATGTTATGCAATATAAACAAGTAATAAGCAATTTATTTTTGCCTTGCCTTTAAAAAAATTTCATTAGCTACACCTAAAAGATTATACATAAATTACTAGGTAATATGACAACAGTGAATCTGCCTCTCCACCAAAGAACCTGAACATTAATTATAATTCCCATAAATCTGTTTACTCCTCCTCTATGTAGCTCCCAGTTCTCCTGCAGAGGTAACCCAACCTGAGACAGTTTTTTCTAGGAGTGGTCTGAGAAAAACCAGTGATAAGATGAGGTTTTGAAGCTGGGTCACATACCTCCTTGTTGGCAATGGGGCCTTCATTACTATGGTAGGAGGAGTCCATATGGCACCTGGTGCAAAGTGGCAGTCCAGTGGTTAACATTCTCACCAGAGGCGGATTGGGATTGTGTACTGGAGCAGTGTACTACACCAGCTGTCATGACACTGACATGCTAGGCACTTGAGAAATATGTAAATAGTAACTGTGAGGGCAACGGAATTAGATGGCTATAGCTAAGAACTGTTGATGCCCTAGGAAGAGGTAAGAAAAAGCTGCAAGTGACAAATGAGCAACTGAAAAGCTAGGATTGAAAAGCAGAGGGCTTCTCTGGCAGCTTATAATGGGGTTCTCATCTGCTGCAGCAAGAGACAGAAAGCTGCAGACCAGGCCCTAGCCTGGGACTTAAGGGACCAAGCTCCAGAGAAGGTGGAACTTCAACCAAGACAGGTCTGTTATGCCAATGTCAGGTCTTGTTTGGGGAAAAATGGGCCCCACTTTTGAGATGCAGACATCTGGGTAAATCTCCCCTAATATTTCAAGTGCTCAGACTTCTGAACTCTTTGAACCTTCAGAAGCGTCTCACCACCTTCTCCTATGAAGAATGAGCACACTGCCCTTTTTGGAGAAAACTTAGAGGTCTCTCCCCAACATGATGACAAGTACCCCCTCAGAATCTGCCCGTACCTTCCCTCCTAACCACTCTGCTTATCGTTAGGGTTAAGTCGTAGCTTTCATCAGATGAAGAATGTTAGGGAACTCATAGGAAAGACAAGGATCATGCCCCAGAAGGAGCTGCAAGACTTGCCAGCATGCTCCCATAGGAAGGAGGAGATTTTCAAGGAATAGTTAGATTCTGATGGAGGTTGACCAAGTCACAAGAGCATATGATTGAGTAGGAGAGAATAAATTGATTTGAGATTACTATCCTGAGCTACAGGATTTAATACCACGGCAGGGACCTCAGGAGATAGGGCTGGCTTGCTATTAGAGTGACTCCCAGAAACATAGAAAAAGAGATGATCCACATGCAATTGAAATGCTCAAATTGCCATGACAGATGGTTAAGGAAGCAATGAAAAGGCTTGGTGAAGCAGGCATGAAGATTCATCATGGGAATGCCTAGAGGATATACTATCAACAAGGAGTTGCTGGTGAGGGGTCACCAGCATCACTAACATGTTCCGTGGTGGCTCTCCTCTGTAGTCCGGAGCTGGAGTAGGAGAGGTCAGTACAGACTGAGGCTTGTGGATAACAATGGGAATGCTAGGACCCTGACACCACAGAGGCTCAGTGGACACAATGGTTTGTAATGAGTGGTGAGTGTGGAGTGGCAGCCAAGGAAGCCTGCCCTACAGAGAATTATGAAGATGCTTAAGGGAACATAATTCTTAGATGCAAAATAGGTGGGCAGCTGACAAGACCACTACTCAGCTTGTACCGTCAGGAAAAAACAGAGATAATGACCAGGAGACTAGGGGCAGTTGCCTCGATACCAAGTCCCTTGCATTTCCCCCAAACCTGTGCCAAACCTAGAGCCTAGAAACTGATGATAAGGCCAGGTACCCAAGAGAAATAACGGAAACGCCATGATGAGCATATGTGGTAACGATTCCCTCAGTGCTTCCCCACAGGAACCTATGGCCATTTACTCAGATAAATGTACACATGGGAAAGGGAAATACCCAAGTATTTTGAGAACTATTGAATGCAGGGTGTTATCATGGCTCATTAGCATGGAACACAGTAGGGCCAGGTAAAAAACAAAGTCCTGGCTAAAGTTAACTTACGGTGGGCTCCCTGGCCTATAGGCTCACCTGCTCCATTGGTCGTTTCTTTGGTTCCAGAATGTACAATAAAATTCCTATACACGGCAGTTGGAATAATCCCCATATTGGGTCTTTTGCCTGTAGAGAAAGTGAAACGGAGGCCTTAGAAACTACTCCTCTTCCCAGCCATGACAGTAAATCAAGAACAATAACTCTGGAGGAGTGGTGATAAGAGTGGAGGTTAATGCCACCTTTATGGAACTAAAGTGGGGTTGGAAAACTATCTTTGTAAGGGCCAGATGGTAAATATTTTAGACTTTATGGGCTAGATGTCTCCATTGCAATGACTTTACTCTTGTAGCAGAGAGCAGCCATGAGCAATACATAAACAAATGAGCATGCATGTCTGTGTTCCAAAAAACTTTTATTTATAAAACAGGTCAGCTCATAGCTTGCCACCCCTAATCTAGAGAATGAGTGAGTGGGTAGGGGGGAGATGCCCATCACTTCTTCATTGAAGTCACCAGTCTGGTCCCTGAACAACCCAGATTCTGGGAGGATAGCAGTAGACTACCCCAAAGCCAACCCACTACTATCCCTAATTGCAGCTCCTGTGCCTGTTCTGGCTCTTTGCTACAGTAGATTAACACGGCCTCAGATACATCATATGCAGCTCCTAATTTGGTGAATATGTTCTTTCTATTCTGATCAAAAAGATGATCATAGAGTTCACATGCACATGGAATGGGCAGCGATACATTAGCATAGCTTTAAAGTGTTGTCCCTGGCTATGTTCCTTTATGCCCTCCATCATGACATAGTCTGAAGCAATCTGCAAAACATCATGTGGATTCAATAACTCAATGATACTGAGCTAATCGGGCTGGATGAGTTGGACTGGATGAGCAAGATGCAATTGGAGGCTTCAGTTAAGACACACATGCTGCAGAGGGTGGAAGATAAGTACTGTGAAGATCGAGGGGCCTGCCACATGGGTAAACATTTTGGGATTCCTGTGATCAGGGGTATGCTGAAACCTGCCCTCCAAAATTAAATGAAGAGGAAGATCCGCTGTTATACAGTGGGAGCAGAGAGAAATAGGTTGCATCACCCAACCACATAGATGCTTTTGGGCACTCCTTTGCTCATCTCTGTTGGCAAATGGGTAAGTTCAGCAACTCCCACCTAAGAAGGACATGGTGACCAAGGGCTCAGATCCTTTATGGATGGTCTGCATCACACCAGGACATTAGCCACCAAGACAGCAGAGCTCATAGTTAAGGGTGGGGAAATCCAGAATGGATAGTGGAGGAGGGAGATGATGGGTATCAGTTGCATCCTTATGTCCAGCTGTAGTGGCAGTCATTTGTCCTGTTAACCATACCAAGTTTCCTTCAGAAAGACAAGCACACTGTAATCTTGGGAGAGCTGAATGTATATGAAGAAATAGATTTGAGTGGTGCAAGGGGTGGACTATGGCAGATATAAAGATGCCTGCCCAGATAACTCTTCAATTATGATTGCTTCAATAACAGAGAGTCACTTGGCCCCAGGTATACCCATTCTGGATTGGCCCACATCCAGTGATTTATCTTGGTGGGGGTCTAAAGGCCTGATTATTTGAGTCCACTGCAGGACAATCCTGACAGGTTGTATATGCACCAGTGCCCTCCATAGATTTGGCCTAGGCTCTGTGCCTGCATTGCAGTTGAATTTCTCCCTTTGCACTTTTATAGGTGTTAATCCCTAATAAATATTCTGCCTCACCAGCTACTTGCAGACAAACCAACCTGTGACATGCAGTTTCATTATGATGGCATGGATTTCTTTTTGTTTACGATGTTTGGTATTAATTTTTCTTTCTAGATCTGTGGATTCATGGTTTTCATTAATTCTGGGAAATTTAGATAGCTATTATCTCTATAAATATTATCTATTCTCATTTAACTCTGTGCTTTCTCTGAGATTCTCATGAGATATATATTATTGCTTCTCTTCCTACCCTCTATATATTTTTCACCTTTTTCTTATTACTTTGTGCTAAAATTTTGGTAATTTTTAAAATAGACCTCTTCCACTGCACTATTTGTCTCTTCTTTGAACAGTAAACTGATGCTGCAGTCTTTGATTAAGATTTCTATTACAAAATTTTATTTTTTACTTTTGAAGTTTTCAGTAAAAAAAGTTAAATTTGTCTATTCATTTCCTCATAATATTTTATCAATTGGTCATAGTTGTAATTGAATCCTGTACAACTTTGCACATTTTATACATGGCTGTTCTATATTCTGTATCTAAGAGTTCCAATATCTATGTCTGAAAGGGTTCATATCTGTTTTGGGGGTTTTTTTGGTTTGATTTTTGTTTTGTTTTTTTTCTGCTACCTCTTGGAGTGGCTTGCATTTGTGTGAGTTTGTTGATCTTTGATTGTGCATCTATTACTTGATCTTAATTAGTGAGAGATAAATTGAATATTGGAAAAGTTTACCCCAGATATGATTTGATTCTGCTAGTGACCAGTGGGCTCTATACCTGAGAGCCCCTTGGTCTGTTCTCACTCTCTTCACATAGCCAAACCACACAGTTTTAACTATAGAGGCTTTATAATATATTTTAATAAATGATAATATTACACCTCCCACTGAAGGTCTCAGCTAGTCCAGGAAATCTGGAGATTTTTCCTCTGTCATAGAGGGCCATGCCATTTCTCAACCAGCCTTGGTTACCTCTGTCCCTTCCAGCTGCCCCAGCTCCTGGCACCTCTTATCTCAGGTGACTTTTTGGAGCTTAGAGAAGGATCTCTGAACACATCTTCTATCTCTCATGAAACTAGTCGTGTCTCAGAGTATATCTTCAATAGGATTTATTGTTTTGCAGTAGGGGTGTTGCTCAGAGCATCTAGTTAGCCATGATAATAGAGATGATAGCTTTTACTTAAAAATACAACAGATAAGAACTTACTAGGCCAAATGTGTATGACTGTGTTCAGATTCCATTCTTGCTCACACACGTATTGAGCATGACTGTAATGAGAGGAGTTGACATTTATTGAAAGCTACTTGTGTGCTTTGTATAGATTCTCTTCCAAAAATATTTTATATTTTTAAGTATGGAAAATTTCAAATACATGGAAGAGGAGAGAGAATAGTATAATGGGCCTCTATGTACCTATCATCCACCTTCAATAATTTCCAGTTTATAGCCCCTCTAATTTTATCTGTTCTCTCCTCTCATCTCACATTATTTTGAAGCAAATTCAAGACAGCATATGATTTCAACCATAAATATTTAAATAACTGTCTCTAAACATGAAATACTGTTTTTTTTAAAACATAACCACAAGAGCACGCTCACTCCTGAATAGTTGACAATGATTCCTTTATATCATCAAATACATTAAGAATATTAACTCTTATCTGTGATATCAGTTACAAACAATTTTTCCAAATTTATCATTTGTTTTTATACTTTGCTTTTTGTATATTGTGTGGTGCAAAAGTTTCTTTTTTTAGTCTTTTATCTTTTTTTTTTTGACAGAGTCTCGCTCTGTTGCCCAGGCTGGAGTGTAGTGATGCAATCTTGGCTCACTGCAACCTCTGCCTTCTGGATTTAAGCTATTCTTGTGCCTCAGCCTCCCGAGTAGCTGGGATTACAGACATGCACAACCACTCCTGGCTAATTTGTGTATTTTTAGTAGAGTCAGGGTTTTGCCATGTTGGCCAGACTGGTTTCAAACACCTGGCCTCAAGTGATCCACTTGCCTTGGCCTCCCAAAGTGCTGGGATTACAGGCATGAACCACTGCACCTGGCAGAGTTTCTTTTATTATATACAGTCAAATACATTGTATTAGTCCACTCTTGCACTGCTATAAAGAAATACCTGAGACTGGGTAATCTATAAAGAAAAGATGTTTAACTGGCTCATGGTTCTCCAAGTTATACAGGAAGCATGGCAGCATCTGCTTTTGAGGAGGCCTCAGGGAACTTACAATCAGGACATAAGGCAAAGCAGGAGCAGGTGACTGGCATGGCAGGAGCAGTCGGAAGGGGCGGTGGTGGTAGTGTTACACACCTTTAAACACTAGCTCTCACGAGAACTCACTCGCCGTCATGACACAGTACCAAGGGGGAAATCCACCCCAGGATCCAATCACCTCCCATCGGGCCCCACCTCCAACATTGGGGAATGCAATTCGACATGAGATTTGGGTGGGGACACAGATCCAAACCATATCATTCCTCATCTCACGTCTTTCTCACATTGCAAAATACAATCATCCCTTCTCAACACTCCTCCAAAGTATTAACTCATTCCAGCATTAGCTCAAAGTCCAAAGTCTCATCTGAGACAAGGTTCGTCCCTTCTACTATAAGCCTGTAAAATAAAAAAACAAGTTAGTTACTCCCAAGATACAATGGGGTGTATGCATTGAGTAAATATCCCTATTCCAAAAGGGAGAAATGAACTAAAAGAAAGGGGCTATAGGTCCCATGCAAGTCCAAAACCCAGGAGGTCAGTCATTAAATGTTAAAGATTCAAAATAATCTCCTTTGACTGCATGTCTCATATCCAGGGCACACTGGTGCAAGGGGTGGGCACCCAAGGCTTTGGGCAGCTCTAATCCTGTGACTTTGCAGGGTTCAGCCCCTACAGCTGCTCTCATGGCTGGTGTTGAGTACCTGTGGTTTTTCTAGGTGCATGGTACAAGCTGCTGGTGGATCTACCATTCTGAGGTGTGGAAGATGGTGACTCTCTTCTCACAGGTCTACTAGACAGTGCCTTAGTGGGGACTCTGTGTGGGGGCTCCAATCCCACATTTCCCCCACTGTACTGCCCTAGTAGAGGTTCTCCATGAGGGTTCTATCCCTGCAGCAGGCTTCATACATTCTCTGAAATCTAGGCAGAGACTCCTAAGCCTCAACTCTTGCATTCTGTGCACTCACAGGCTTAACATCACATGGAACACGCCAAGGCTTACAGTTAGCACTCTTTGAAGCTATTGCTGAGTTGTACCTGGGTCCCTTTGAGCCATGGCTAGAGCTGGAGTGACTGGGATGCAGGGAGCAGTGTCCTGAGGCTGCATGGGGCTTTGGGGCCCTGGGCCTGGCCATAAAACCATTCTTCCCTCCTAGGTCTCTAGGCCCATGATGGGAGGAGCTGTCACAAAGGTCTCTGAAATGCCTTTGCGACCTTTTCCCCATTGTCTCTGCTATTAGCATTTGGTTCCCTTTTACTTATGCAAATTTCTGCAGTCATCTTGAATTCCTCCCTCTCAAATAGGCTTTTATTCCCCACCACATGCCCAGGCTGCCAGTTTTCCAAACTTTTACACTCTGCTTCCATTTTAAATATAAGCTCCAATTTCACATCATTTATTTGCTCATACATATGAGCATAGGTTGTTAGAAGTAGCCTGCCCACATCTTGAACACTTTGCTGCTTAGAAATTTCTTCCACCATGTACCCAAAATGATCACTCTTAGGTTTAAAGTTCCATAGATCCCTAGGGCAGGGGCACAATGCAGCCAGGCTGTGTGCTAACGCATAACAAAAGTCACCTTTGCTCCAGTTCCCAGTAAGTTCCTCTTTTCCATCTGAGCCCTCCTTAGCCTGGCCTTCATTATTCATATCACCACCAGCATTTTGGTCACGACCATTCAACCAGTCTCTAGGCAGTTCCAAACTTTCTCTCATTTTCCTATCTTCTTCTGAGCTCTCCACACTCTTCCAACCTTTGCCCGTTACCCAATTCCAAAGTTGCTTCCACATTTTCAGGTATCTTTATAGCAATGCCTCACTCCTTGGTACCAGTTCCCTGTAATAGTCTGTTCTAATTTCTAAAGAAATACCTGAGACTGGGTAATTTATAAGAAAAGAGGTTTAATTGACTCATGGTTCTGCAGGCTATACAGTAAGCATGGTGGCATCAGCTTTTGGGGAGGCCTCAGGGAACTTACAATCAGGGCTTTAAGGCAAAGTGGTTAGTGACACTTCACATGGTCACAGTAGGAGGAAGAGAGAGATGGGAGGAAGTGCTACAAACTTTTAAACAACCAGATCTCATGAGAACTCGCTCACTATCATGACACAGTCCCAAGGGGGAAATCTACCTCCATGGTTTATTCTTCCCACCAAGCCCCGTCTCCAAACTTGGGGATCACATTTCTACATGAGATTTGGACAAAGACACAGATCCCTGTTTGTTTTTACACTAAACTGGAAAAGATACTAACAGAAGAAAAGATACTAACCTCTACATGTAAGGTCTGGTTGTTCTGTGTATAAGTAACTTTCATTTCACTAGCATAATCTTATTTTATTTATTTAGAAAAATATCAAATATCAATCCTTTTCCCTCATGGTTCCTAGATATTTGAGTTGTAGTTAGGAAAGTTCTTCCACTCTCAGATTATAAATTCACTAATGTTGTTTTCTTCTACTTATTATATGATTTTATTTTTTATGTTTAAGTCTCCTATCTGGAATTTATCCTGATATGTGGTGTGAAGAATGGATGCAATTTTACATTAATCCTTGTCATTCTCCAGTTATTGTTTACCATTTTCTAAAACATACGTTTTCCCCCACTGATTTGAGATGCCAAGTTTATCAAACTTTCAATTCTTATATGAAATTAATTCTATTTCTACATTTTCTGTGTCTTTCCATTGGTGTGTCATCAATCTCTTCGTGTACCAAACCCACACAGCTTTAATTATAGAGGTTTTATAATATATTTTAATATCTGGTAATACTATCCCTTCCACACATAACTTATCCTTTTTTTGAAGTTTTTATTCTTGCTAATCTTGCTCGTGTGTGTGTTTTTTTTTTAACTTGTAAAGTTTCTAAAAGGGTTTTTCCTGCTATTATTGCTTGCCTTACAAAAGAACTTTAAAATCAGGTTACAACCCTCATTCTTAATGAATATAGTTTTTACTAAAATAGAATTATCTTGCTTGTTAAGTTATATTTACTATCTTATTTTCCTGCAATATATTGATACTTCTCAATGCACTACAGGAATATTTTTAGAGCATATGTATTGTATAATATTGTATCTCTTATTTTGAATAATTTTTAATATTTATCTTTGCACTAAACTCGAGAAAACACTAACTGAAACAGAAGGTATCTCACTAATAACTTCTACATGTAATATCTAGTTGTTCTGTGTGCAAGTAACTCATTTCACTAGCATGATCATATTTTATTTATTTAAAAATGTATTTCTTATTGTATATATTTAAGGTACACAACATATTTTGATACATATATAATCAGTGAAATCATTACTATAGTCAAACAAATCCATCACCTTCCATAGTTACCTTTTGTGTGTCTGTGTGTTAACAGCACCTAAAATCTACTCTGTTAGCAAACTTTTGGTATATAATACAATATTTGTAACTGTAGTCTTCATGCTGTGCATTACGTCTATAGACTTATTCATCCTACATAACTGCAAATTAGTACTCTTTGACCTATTTCCCCCAATTTCCTCTCCCTTTCTGCCCCTGGTAACTACCATTTGACTCTGTTTCTATTTATTCAACTTTGTTTTATTAGAAAAATGTTCTGCATTTACATGTGATCATACAGTATTTTTCTTTTTGTGTCTGGCTTATTTCACCTAGCATAACATCCTTGGGTTCATCCATGTTGTTACAAATGTCTCTCTGCTTGTTGGAAACCATGTCCCTTCACAGGGACAGCACAATGCTGGGTACTTAAAGGCTGCTCAGTAAGTATGAATTGGCTTTTGCATGGTAAATACACATTATCATTATGTTGCTTGTGTTTATAGAGTGATTACTGAAAGGGAAGCCCTGTGCTAAGTGCTGTGCAAGGTGTAAAGATGAACCATCACAAAGATCAAGGAGCTTACAACACAGTGAGGAAGATAAGATGTGGACCTGAATAATTATACCACAAGACCTATAACCCAGGAGAGATGTACAATGCATGCCAAGCAATAAAGAGAGAGAGAGAGAGATACTAGTTCTACCTTGGGGACCGGGCAACAAGTTAGCATGCCAACATCTTGTTTGTTTTGAGAATTAATCAACTAGGAATGCACCCATTGAAGAATCAGGGCAGAACTATCAGTTTGTCAAACCGGTTTCCATAAAAATAAATTAATGCATATTTCCTTGTAAAGCGCTTCTTTCCTCTGGTATTTACTTACTGTCTTGTAGATATGCCCTGGAGAAATGAGTATTTTGGCTGGTGAGGAGGTAATGAGTTACTTGTAAGTCATTATTATGAAGAAGCTATTGCTTCAGAATGATATTCACTGAGGACTCCAGAATGATATTTGCTCCTTGTCTGGATGCAAGGCACATCGCTGCCTGATTGGGCCTGAGAAGAGTGGGTGCACCCTAACGTCGGAGAGGGAGGGTGCAGCTTGGGTACAATTTCAAACTGAAATGTGTTTCTGGTTGCAAAGCAAAATGAGTACTAAGAGACAAAGCAAAGCAGAGAAATCAGCTCTTTGGGACTGACACCTGAGCTCAACAACCAGCTAAACACTCCCTTTGTTTCCTTTTTGAGCCGCCTCACTATTCCCCTTACTGGACATCCCCAAAAGAGTGTTCAGTTCTTAAATCCCTTGTGTGGTGGTAAGAGGTCTGGGAAGTTTCTGGAGGGAAGAAGTGGTTTCTGTGGGTGTGATCTGATGGACACCCAACTGGAAGCCTCTTTGGAAAGCCCACGAAGCCCCCGTGGGCTCTTGCTAGGCCCTCTGCCCTCCTGTTCCCAGTCTACTGCTGACTCCACACTTAGCATCCACTCACTTCGACTCCCGAGAAGACTGGCCCTTCAGAAGAGACAGGAAAACATCTGTGAGGGGAATCCCTCAACTCCAGGTATGCCCTTGCCCCGAAAGATGAATTCCTAGTTGGTTCTCAGGCTAACAGGCTGAGATGTGTCTTACACTGTATTCTATAGAATGAGAAATATGGCTTTATTTATAATTTTATAAATCCAGCTGTGATGGTTAATTTCATGTGACAACTTGACTGGGCCATGGGGTGTCCAGAACCCCGACTGATACACCAGCCTTGTGATAATATTGGTTATTGTAATAAAATGTTCAATATGGCACAATTGCTACAGATACAAATGGTAATCTAATATATTCTCTTACTATATCCTTGGGAGAATGATAAAGGATGACTTGGCTAAAGTTTACAAAGTCTGTGGTTGTACCTGGAAATAAAGAAGACTCATGAGTACCATATTAATTTCTACTGGCTTATCTTGTACCTTGTATCCTGAGAAACTCCCACTTTCATGCAAAAAACAGAATCTTTTGCCTTCCACATCATTGTGGGGATCTGAAAGAGTTTCTAGTTGTGTTGTAGGAATTTTGGGGGCACATTAGGTAGGCCTCATTACTAAAATCTTACTAGAGTGATAGTTTGAGTTTTGTCCTGAAATGTTACCATTCAGACAATGTAGAGGCCATGAAAAGACACCCTGGCCAGAGAGCCTGAATAAACACCTGAACAAACACCACAGCCTCCCATGGCCCAGGGCTGCTCAGTGTATCATCCAAAGAAACTTGGTCTAGCATCCAAAAGCAATCAAAGGGCCATTCACATCTGTAACTGCGTTTCTGAAAGAATTTTTATCTTCCAGTGATCCCATGATTTTACTTTGTGATTCGGTTTACAACCTGTAGAAACGTCTCAGAGGGACTTGGTTCCTAACCAGGCGATCCAGAGCTTCTCCCTCTCTTGACGGCTCCTCTTCACTTTCTCATCACTCTCTTCTCCAAGTCTCAGCCTCGGTGGCCCTGGTTCTCAAGGCGCCTCCCGAATGCCTTTCGCCTTTCTGATCCTGTTTTTCTCTTATCCATTTACCCAATTCTGCCTCAGGGAACCTGGAAACTGGGCTGGCAACGAAAGAAGGCCATTGGTAAAGTGGGGGAGAGGGAGAAGTTGAAGGGACAAGTGTAAATCTTTCTCTAGATGAAATCTTACAAATACTGATCTTTTATTTCCTCTCACTGTCACACTGCGAGGTGGTGCCACGGGTCAGTCTGGAGTAGAAGACATGTTAACTATTGCCTCAGCACCCGGGGAATACTCCTTCCATCCATGGCTGCTTGCACAGGGCTTCTGGATTGCCCATTGGAGGAAAGCTAGCACATCTCTGAGGCTTTGCTAAGCTTCATCCAAACTCTTGTATGGATACGAATCCTTTTCAATGACTCAACACTTCTACCCCTCATTCCATACATAGATGGTGTTGGGTCTTGACAACCAGAGGGCTGGGATAGAATGGAAAGAAAAGTCTCTGTGCTGGTGCTGAGTTGGACCCCCATTACACACACAACTGGCTCATTTTATCTTCTAGAATAACCCTGTGGGATGGGCAGAGCAAGCATGAATATTACTATTCTCATTTTCTAGCCCATCAGACTTGGCATTTCTGTTAAATGTTAGTGAGTGCTTCAGAGCAGTAGGGAGAATTGTTCAGGCTAATTGTAATTATATTAACTTACCTTAAGCATCCTGGGTATTTTTCCCTTTTTTATATTAAAAAAGTCCACTTGAAGATATGAAATAAACACGTTGTTTTTTTCCAGTGGAAATCATGCACCACATCTTTTACAAAGAAAAACATTGAATTTATCAGCATATTTATACTATAATCATTTTCTGTGATTACTTTTCATTTTTATGCTAATATAACTAGAATTTATGTATTGCCTTATTTTTTCATAGTGCATCTATTCTGATAAATACAGAAAAAGGTAAAAACACCCAAAAACATCTCCTGAGAAAGACCATAAATATACCTTTTTATCATCCTTAATAGCAAAGCATTTTATTTTGTCTTCTTTGTCTCTCTGCCTCTCTCTCTGACTTCATCAGAAAAAATCTATAATATTTATGGATATGACATAGATTTAGACATAGATTTATTTATAGGATCAAAGTAGATATCGACCCTAGTTCACCAAAAACAAGGTCATTCCTCAGTTCCTGTGAATCTCCCAAGTCTGCAGCCTCTTCAATTACATGGCCTGACCCTTCCTTGGTCTGTGGGATTTTTGGAGGACCATTATGATGATTACAAAGCTACTTCTCAGTGAACTGATTGCACTGAATGGCACATATTACCTTTGGACAAAAAACAGGTGTATCAGCAAGGCATTCAAATGCATGACCCTTGAAGCCTGAGGAGTATATCTGAGGTGAAATAAAAGGGAGGCCCGGCCATAACAGCTCAGATGCCCATGTTATGGACACCAGCCAAATAAAGGGGGTCTGTAGACACCCCCTTGTCTTCTGGGGGGCTGGGGGCTGGAGGACAAACTTAGGACAAACCGGGGGCTGGAGGACAAACTGAAAGCAGGTCTGTGCCACATGGAGGAAGCGGGATTAAGCCCACAGCTGCTCAGCATTGTTGCTTTTTCCACTTGAAAACTTTATTTTAATAATCACGTTTGAATTTCTTCTGACCACGAAAAACAAGTTGAGCTGAAATCTGTGGCAGCATCTTCTTTTCTTGCTAGAGGCAAGCAAGAACCCTCCTGTCTAGGTACGGATATGAAGAACTCCAGAAGTTTAGCTTTCCTTCACTTTTCTTTTTTAAAAGAGTTGGAAGTAGACGTAATAGAGAAAAGCTTAAGCGTGATGAAGGATTTTCTTTTTCTTTTCTTTTCTTTTTTTTTTTTTGAGATGGAGTCTCGCTCTGTCGCCCAGGCTAGAGTGCAGTGGCCGGATCTCAGCTCACTGCAAGCTCCGCCTCCCGGGTTTACGCCATTCTCCTGCCTCAGCCTCCCGAGTAGCTGGGACTACAGGCTCCCACCACCTCGCCCGGCTCATTTTTTGTATTTTTAGTAGAGACCAGGTTTTACCGTGTTAGCCGGGATGGCCTCGATCTCATGACCTCGTGATCTGCCCGTCTCGGCCTCCCAAAGTGCTGGGATTACAGGCTTGAGCCACCGCGCCCAGCTTTCTTTTTTTCTTTTTTTTTTGAAACAGAGTCTTGCTTTGTCACCTTGGCTAGAGTGCACAGGCACCATCTCTGGTCACTGCAGCCTCTGCCTCCTGAGTTCAAGCAATTCTCCTGCCTCAGCCTCCTGAGTAGCTGGGATTACAGACGTGCGGCACCACCCCTAGCTAATTTTTGTATTTTTGGTAAGGACAGGGTTTCACCACATTTGCTAGGCTAGCCTTGAACTCCCAACCTCAGGTGATCCACCCAGCTTGGCCTCCCAAAGTGTTGGGATTACAGGCATGAGCCACTGCACTCAACCCAGCCACTGTGCCTCGCCAAGATTTCTGAAACGAGAACTTGGGTGGTGCTGCACAAGAGCTAGGGGTGGTGCTGCACGTCTGTAATCCTAGCTACTCAGGAGGCTGAGGCAGGAGAATTGCTTGAACTCAGGAGGCAGAGGTTGCAGTGAGCTGAGATCGTGCCTGTGCACTCTAGCCTAGGTGACAAAGCAAGACTTTGTTGTGCCATACTTACGAGGCCAGCAGGGCCCTCCCCACCTGTTTTCCAGACACAGATGCCAACCTTCTCTGCATGCCCCAGACCTCACGGCCTGTGTTCACCCTGCAGCTCCGCAGGACGAAAGCCCGAACTGGTCAACTGGTGCCTGACTGCATGCTTTCCAGCACTGCTCACTGGAGGTCACATGAGTTCTCCTCTAGGAGTCCTGTCTTACATCCTACCCTGTGTTTACCCCTATCTAGACCAGGGCTGAGTTCATGGCAAAAGCACAGCAGGTGCTGGCCACCAAAACCCCTTTTGGTCTCAAAGTGCTTCAGCCTCTAAAATGTGGATCATGTTTTGAAACATTAAGCAATGTGTACATCCTTCCACTTCCTTGTGAATCATGTTCTTTGATAGCCTTTGTAGCTCCAGAGAAGGGAGTGGGTACTGCTTTCAGGAGAGAATGAATGTGACCAGAGCTGCTGGTCGCCCTTAGAATGTCTCTGTGCAAATTTTTAAAGAGGGTCTTCTTGCTCTAAGTAGACACAACCTAGTGCCAGCTCACTCATAGCTGGGTAAGCAGAGGTAGGTACCTGCTGTCTCATTTGGGCATTCTTGTGCGGGCCATAGTCTGTACAACTGTACATGGTGGCCCCTTTTGTAAGTGCTAACCCTGGCCAACCTGAGAGAAGAAAAAAGAAAGGTCATCTCTCTGGTCCTCAGTGGCTTGTGGGGAGGAGACCGAGATGGAGGTAAGAGAAGCACGAACTTTGAGTCCTGACATTTCCTTTTCAGAGGGGTGACATATTTTATATACGTTTAGGAGAAAGCTCAAAGACAAGGACATTTATCCCATTCCTATTTGGGAGGATGCCCTCTTGCAGCGATACCCCGTACCACACTGTCCAGTGTGGCTGGGTGGAGAGGAATGTTGTGCTAGCACGCCTCTGCTTTCGTGTGGCTGCAGAGCCCTGAATGTCCTGCATGGCTGTGGAGGAATGCACGGGGACTGAGAGTGTAGCTGGGAAACCTGCCAGCAGGTATCACCACAGCAGGGCCACTGTGACCTGTGGCTAGGAGTACAGAGCACCATCTTGGATGGGCATCCAATGGAAGTCATGGCCAAACCTCAGGAGACCCTAATTCCAGGGACAGCCTGGGGATATCCAGAGAGCAGAGGAGTGGGTTCTGCCCTGATTGACCGCAGGGATCTGACTGCCCATTCACAAGCCCCGGATCTGGCATCTAGTGCCAGGAGAGTGCCCCACAGCCAGAGCCAAGAGACCAGGGAGCAGGCAGATGGGCCCAAGCCCATCTCAGAGCTCTCAGAGCTATCCTTCTCATGCCACTCAGCGGTCACGCAGCCTTCCTTGGTTCTCCAGGACGTCACTTCAGAGAGGAGTAGGAAATCTGAAAGTATGGCATTTGCCTGAAAGAGAATGATTTCTCCAAAGAGACTATTTAAATGATTGCATAAAACTTTGTTGATGAGGCTGGAATTTCATGTTGTCCTCCTTACACAGTGGGACAGAGGCTTACAGCAAAGACTGGATCAGCTTTAGCAGATAAAGAAGCCACATTTTGGGGAGGCTGAGGCGGGAGAATTGCTTGAACCCAAGGGGGCAGAGGTTGCAGTGAGCCGAGATCTCGCTACTGCACTCCAGCCTAGGCAACAGAGTGAGACTTTAAAAAAAAAAAAAAAAAAGAAGCTACATATTTTTCTGGCCTCTTTTCTTTGTGGAATTGCCCATACCTTCACCCTCATTCCATATCTTCCTGGCCAGTCACCCTATGACATGAGTGGAGCACGTAAAGCAAATATCTGGTTGGTGGTGAAGCTTGGACTGGAGCCCAGCCCTTTTGTCCAAGTCTATTCTCCAGACTGTCCCTCAAAGGCCACGAACAGACTGGCACCAATCTAAGAAGACGTTCTTACCCGTCTGTCTTCGGCCAGGCTTCCCAGAAGACAACCCTGAGACAAAGATGTATGTGCAAGTGAAATATGAAGGAATGGCTCTCAGGAGAAACCAATAAGGGAGTGGGAGAAACAGGACAGGGATGGGAGGGAACCCAGGCAAGGGCATGACTCCAGGGGAAATCCCAGTTTCAGCCTGAGCACGCAGAGAGCTCAGGAGTATGTATTCTCCCCAGTGACAAATTCTTACAGCTTGATAGTTTTCTCCCCTCCTGTACTTTACCAAGAATGACTGGGTTTTCCATTTAGATAAAGTTTCATGCGTTTCTCATCTGTCAGCTGAAAATTGCAAACAGAGGTTGTTTACCTCCAGGAAGGCAGCAGGGCTTTCATCCTCATGCACCGTCTGTCAGGTGATAGACAAACTCTGGTCTGGAGTGGGGGCTAAACTCCCAGACATGAGCCCAAACCATCTCTAGAAGCCCAAGGGCTGTTCTCTGAAGGTGCGCTGGTGGAAGCTATCAAAAGCAAAGCACAGAAGCTGAGGGATGAGAACAGAGAACCCACAGGAGGGATCTGAGATCTGGGCACACCCCCAGAACTCCCAACAGTGTCTGCTTTCTCTCTGTTGTTTGAGGTTATCAACTATCCTCTTTCTTGGGAAGAACAGTCCTTTAGTCTGAGATTATGTTCTTTTGGTGTTAAAGTGCTGTCCCTTTTATGAAGAACTGGCAATAGTGGCTAGTAAGACTTGGTATTGATCCTATGTCTTACTTAGAAAAAGGAAAGTTGCCAACTGTCTCTTAGTTCCTCAACCTTTTTTTTTTCTTTTTTTTGACATGTTACTTGTCCACAAAACCCCAAAAGTCTGGGAACCACCATATCAGTCCATGTTGCTTCTCCTTTTGATTGGTTTCCAAAGTACTTCCTAACCATTCTCTGTGATTGAAAACAAAACAGGCAACTAAAACAATAAAGAGTTTGGAATCCAGCTCAGTAATAATTGTGTAAACACTGCTTTTCCTCCCAGGAGGGCCTCTGTAGTCATCAGCATGTGCATTTTCCCATGCAACTTGAAGGCGGGGGGCAAGGGAAAAGCTGACCCAGAAGGAATGTCCCGATGGCCACTCTGGCCTCACTTCTCCTCCATGACTCCTAGGCTAGGTGGCACTGGCTGCAGTGGTAGGTGGGAGGGTATCTCTTCCCCACCTCCTACCCTTCCAAACCCATCAGGAAATACCCAGAAACCACCAGTACACCAGTATGTGAGTGTATGAGTGTGTGTGTGTGTGTGTGTGTGTGTGTGTGTGTGTGTGTAGTGGGTGACTAAATGTTGCATGAGAACTAGAGAGTGGTGAGAAAGGCTAGTAGTGATGAGAGTCCAGTTAAATGTGAAAATTAGAAGTTCCTCCATCTATGCCTTGTTCTTGTTCAAAGGAGTAAGTTGCATCAGCTTAATATTCTTCCCAGTGACAAATTCTTACAGCTGACAGTTTTCTCCCCTCCAGTACTTTACAAAGAATGACTGGGTTTTCCATTTGGGTAAAGCTTCATGCGTTTCTCATCTGCCAGCTGAAAATTGCAAACAGGAAAATTCTGTTCTTTGGAGCAGTTCCTGGAGCAGAGGGATAGTTTCAGTTGATCAAAATCGTTTATAGTGCCTGATGGTTTTTACTTGAGCTGTAAGAATCAAGGATTTATTTGTGTAAAGGAATATCGCTGATCATTCTGTTCAGTTTTATGCTGTTGACTCTTAAAAATGTGTGGCCACCAGTAAGGCGTTCCAATAGTCTCATTTTAATGAGCAAGAATCAATATATTTTGATTCCATATGATCTTATAGAAAATTTTATTTAAAATTATGATTTTAATATAATTATATGTCTAAAATATTTATTCAATATCAAATACATGCCAAGTGCAGTTTTAGGTGCTGGGGATCCAGCAGTGAGTTAAAGCCATACTATTGTTGTCAAAGAGTTGAGCTAGCATTTCTTGTGAAATTACTTTTTAAATAACATATTTGCATGGGGGCAATCTAATGTTATATGATGTAGAAATTAAAATTCACTAACAAATATTGAATTACTATTATTTTGTTCCTAAAGTCAGAAGGAAGGTCCTACCAAAGCCAGAAAATATCATGTTTTAATACAGGTATTTAATAGATTTAATCTTCTCTGAAAATAAGTAACATTTAAATAGAAAATAATTCTTGAAGTTCACAAGTTCCTAAATTTGTAAGATTTAAATGACTTAGGGGCCAGCCAGAGAACCTGGATTTCATCAGGCAGACAACAGCAAGGAAATCATGTAGATGAAAATCCCCGATTTCCTTCCCTGAAAGGGAGAGTGACTTGTGGATTACCTAGATAATTGTCTCAGTTCTCTACCTTTAAAGATTACCTGAGAGATAAGCCAGGATAACATGAATTTATTTAATGTTGTTTAGTTCTCTAAATTCTTTAACAATATAAAGAGATTTACCTTTAATTGCATCAAATCACCAAGCCAGGACTTAATCTGTTGAGGTCTTTGGTGCTGAAATCTAGTAAAGCCCCCAAAATGTTTCTTGTCAGAGATTCTGTGCCAGAAACAATCAATAGAGAAGGCAAAGGGAGGCTCATGTAAGTTAATGACACTTGGAATGTGATAGGTACCTTGCAACATCACACTGATGATGCAGCTCTTCCTTCTTAAACATGTATTACTGTACTGTGTTATTTTGCCGCATGATGCCAGTACAGGGCCTTTTCATTAAATTTTGGAGAGAACCAAATTCAGCCAAAAGAGGCCCTTTTAACTAAATAATGGAGTTTTATAAAAATCATAATGCACAGCTGAGCATGGTGGCTCACGCCTGTAATCCCAGCACTTTGGGAGGCTGAGGAGGGAGGATGCTTGAGTCTGGGAGTTTGTGACCAGCCTGGGAAATGTAGTGAGACTCTATTTCTACAAAAAACAAAAACAAAAACAAAACAAAACAGCAAAGTGTGGTGGTGTGCACCTGTAGTCCCAACTACTCAGGAGGCTGAGGTTGGAGCATCACTTGAGCCTGGGAGGTTGAGGCTGCAGTGAGCTGTGATCATGCCACTTGCACTCAGCTGGGTGACAGAGTGAGACCTTGTCTTAAAATAAAATAAAATAAAATAAAATAAAATAATGATAGTAGTAATAATGCTTCTCCAGCTCAAGGACATCTGCTCATGAGTAATTTTAAAAATTAGCTTTATAATTACTTGTGAAGTTTCTTTTTGTGTCCTACAATTTAATTTAATCGTAGCATTTATTGCACATTTTCCATATACCAGACATTTTCCCAAGTGCTTTACATGCATTATCTCATTTAATCCTCACAAAACCCTGTAATGAGGGTATTCCTGCTTTACAGATGAATTAACTGAGGATTTGGAGAGGTTAAGCAAATGCCCAAAGTCACGTAGGTAGTAATGGGGAGAGGTAGGTCTTGGAATCGGGTCTCATCGTGCCCAAAGTCCACGTTGCCAGCTTCACTCTGCTCTCCCACTACTTGATAACACGCTGATGCCACCAGAAATTAAGTTAGATTCCAGGATTATAGAGCAATTTCTGGTAACTTCTAGGAAATGACAGGAATCTTTCCTAGAGTAGTTTCCCCAAGCTCCTCTCCCATTCCACCCATGTAGCATAATGACGCTATTGTGCCTTCAGAGTGAGTTTTTTAGTTGGGTAAACACTCACCTAGCCAGCTGGAACCCACACTTAGCAGCTTCCGCGTACAAAGACTCACTATTTATAATATTAATTACCCTGTGCAGTACAATTCTTTTAGAAAAATGCATGATGTGTACTCAAAAAGCATTTTTTTTTCCACACAGTCTTGTTACTCAAAAATGTTGGCAAGGGATCATAAGAACATCATAAGCCCTGCATAGAATGTAAGAAAAACAAAAATACAACTGAATTTAAAGAGGGTGTGTTCATTCCAGAGATGTTTTTGCTTCTTAATGACCATTCCTCCTTCAAAGTTGAGATGGCTGTATTTCTGATGAGGATGGCGCTATTCTGTCTCCAAATGCTGTTCTTTAGTTAGATGTTCCAAGCAACTCTATAATTTGAAAATAACATCATGAGAAAAGAAAAAAGCACACATACCATTTTCAAGTTTTGCATACCTGTGTATTTAGGATGTTTTTTTTTTAAGTGTGGAAATTTAAAAGTAAACTTAGAATTTCTAAGACAAGAAGTTTTCAGAATTTAAATATTTTTAAGATAAAACTGATTTCTGTATTAAGATAGATGTATAAAAGAGAAAAGAGTTGAATCCTTAGTTTTCAACTAACTCAAGATGCAAACTACCTATATATTTATAAACCACTGTTGATATCTTTATTGGTGGTCATCTTCAAATTTCAAAAATATGTAGATTTAGAGAATAATATACAATAATAATTTGCAGGTAAGCATTTGCCTATATCGAATGTATTAAGATGTTTCTGGCTGGGCACGGTGGTTTATGCCTGTAATGCCAGCACTTTGGGAGGCCGAGGCAGGCAGATCACCTGAGGTCAGGAGTTCGAGACCAGCCTGACTAACATGGTAAAACCCCATGTCTACAAAAATACAAAAATTAGCCAGGCGTAGTGGCGGGTGCCTGTAATCCCAGCTACTCGGTAGGCAGAGGCAGGAGAACCGCTTGAACCTGGGAGGTGGAGGTTGCAGTGAGCCGAGATTGCACCATTGCACTCCAGCCTGGGCGATGGAGTGAGACTCCTTTAGAAAAAAAAATTGTTTCTAGAAAAGACACCTGGAGTGGCAGCCGTTTTGCCACCATGAGGCCATAAACAAATGTGCTAACGGATATAGTTCCTCGATGACATTGACGAGACTGCTCCCTTCTTGTTAAATAAATAATATGTTATTAACAACAACAAAACATACTTTATCTAAAATTTAACCAAATAACATATGTTTGAAAAAAAAAAAGCATCCCTCGTCTAATGGCTAGTGCTTGCAGGTGTGGGCCCAACACTTTCAACCACCTGTGACTTCAGGTGTGTCACAGAATCCCTCCTCCAAACCTCATCTGTGTCATTTCTAAATAATGAGCTAGGCCCAAATGTGGGTTACAACCCAATGGTAGATTGACAAGTCAAGTTAGTGTATCAAAACTAGTGATAAAAAATATCAAATTATGGCCAGGTGCAGTGGGTCATGCCTGGAATCCCAGCACTTTGGGAGGCCTAGATGGGTGGATCACCTGAGGTCAGGAGTTCGAGACCAGCTTGGCCAACATGGTGAAACCCCCACTCTACTAAAAGTACAAAAATTAGCCAGGCATGGTGGCAGGTGCCTGTAATCCCAGCTACACAGGAGGCTGAGGCAGGAGAATCACTTGAATGTGGGAAGAGGAAGTTGCAGTGAGCCGAGATTGTGCACTGCACTCCAGCCTGAGTGACAGAGCTAGACTCTGTCTCAAAAAAGAAGAAAATTACATAGAATGGAATTAAAGAATAGAAAGTATCAGTGCATCATGCTTGAGAGGAAAAAACAATTTACACCATGTTTCAGATACCCACACGTGTGGTATACTGAGTTGTGATGTAAGATTTATTTCATTCTGTAGGTGATAGTCAAAAAAGTTCAAGACATGCTGAGATAGATAACTTTTAGGTCCCCTTCAGCTGTGATATTCCTTGGGCCTTTTGTGTCAGTGATACTGTGACAGAGACTGCACACAAATTGTCCATCAAAATTAATGATCCCCTTCCATATTATGAAGTCATGGCTGTGCACCAGAGACTGTAATTCCTAGTTCCTCTTGCAGGTAGATGGGACCATGTGATGAGTTCTTGCCGGTGGATTGTAAGCAGAAGTGATACGCATCACTTCCAGGCAGAAGTGGTTAAGGAACAAGTGAGTCTTCTTGCTCTCTTCTTCTCTTGCTATTGCCTCCATACAGATGGACTTATTGACCTTGGGAACTCTGTGTTGGAGATGGTGAAGCCAGAAGATGGAACTAGCCTTGTGCTTCAAATGCTGCTTGGAGAACAGTCTCCGCCCTTGAGGAACACCTATTTTGGTGTTCAGATGAGCAAGAAGTAAACTTCTCTTGTATTTGTGCCATTATACATATTGGAGGGTCTGCTTGTCATGACAGTGAGTGATTTGAATCCAGAAAACACCCAACAGCTGGAGAGAGAGCACTGGAGGCTGTGCTTCACGCAGGGCCTGGCTGGCACGCAGGCGATACTGCATTCTGTTAAGAGTTCCTGTATGCTTGTCCTGCATGTTAAAGAGGTAGCAGAACATGTATTCAGTAGTCTTGCCTTCTGATAATCCTCTTAACCAAAACTTTCAGGATAGGCAGAAAATTCCACTACTGCGGTGATAGTCTCTTAACAGCCACTAGAAAAATTAAAAGTATTTCATAACCTAGAGGAAATTAGAGTAGGTATAATTTTAAAATAGCTTACTCCATTTCTCTTTGTGAAAGTAATATTTTGTGTTTCTCTGAGTCTAAATAGTTTACAAAGACTATATATATATATACACATTTTAGACAGAGTCTCGCTCTGTCATCCAGGCTGGAGTGCAGTGGTACCACCTTGGTTCTCTGCAACCTCCATCTCCCAGGTTCAAGCAATTCTCCTGCCTCAACCTCCTGAGTAGCTGGGATTACAGGTACCCACCACCACGCCCAGCTAATTTTTGTATTTTTAGTAAAGACAGGGGTTTCACCATGTTGGCCAGGCTGGTCTTGAACTCTTGACCTCGGGTGATCTGCCCGCCTCGGCCTCCCAAAGTGCTGGGATTACAGGTGTGAGCCACGGCGCCCAGCCTACAAAGTACTTCTATATGTAACATACATCACTTGACTCTACAAACAATTTTGGCGATAGGAAAGCGGGAAATAATTGCCCCCATCTCGCAGACGAAAAAATACAGGCTTCGTGGAATTTAGTAAATTAAAGTTTATACCAGGAGTAGCGGAACCAGCCCTTGAATCGCACAATTTTAAAGCCCAAGTCTGTTTCTCCTCTGAGCTTGTTAGGTCTGGGTTTTGTTTGCTGCTGTATTTTCAGCACCAGACTGAAATGTAAAAGGGTCTACTAAATGGGCCGGCGCGGTGGCTCACGCCTGTAATCCCAGCACTTTGGGAGGCCGAGGCACGCGGATCACGAGGTCAGGAGATCGAGACAATCCTGGCTAACATGGTGAAACCCCGTCTCTACTAAAAATACAAAAAAATTAGCCGGGCGTGGTGGCGGGTGCCTGCAGTCCCAGCTACTCGAGAGGCTGAGGCAGGAGAATGGCATGAACCTGTGAGGTGGAGCTTGCAATAAGCCGAGATGGCGCCACTGCACTCCAGCCTGCGTAACAGCGAGACTCCATTTCAAAAAAAAAAAAAGGTCTAATAAATGAAGATCCTTACTGCTTCTCCTGGTTTTGGCTGAAGTCCCCACTGTCTTTGCTACAGGAAAATGCCTACTTTGTTTTTTTTTTCCCATCCAGTGTTGGAGCAGTAACAGTGGACTTGAGCTTTGAGTCAATTAAGGTGATGTTAGAAAGTGCAAAATGGAGTGGTTCGCATTCTGCTGATTAAAGAGTATTTTTTGGATTTAATGAGATTTAAAACATTTTCCAGGGAATTCAAAACTCCCTTGGAATTATAAGAATTACGAAACATATTTTGAGCAGCATGATGACAATACGGCGTCGTTAAGCATTAAATGAAATCAAAATATCCACAACCATTTTTGCCTGTCTAAATATAGGAGAGTATCTGAAAAACAAAAGAGACCAAAATGCACCCAGATTTTCAGGAAAAGAAAGTCCTTATCAATAAAGCATCAAATCCTAAGTAGATGGGTGGGCTCTGTTTTACTTACTTTATTTATTTATTTATTTATTTATTTATTTATTTATTTATTTATTTATTTATTGTCTTGGTTATGCTTATAGACATGGTTGCTGAAGAAAAGCAGAGAAGTTTTTTATTTTACCAGTTAAAAGAACTTCTCTAGAAGTTACAAAAAGATTAAATACTGGGCCCCACATAACTATTTCAAAAATGATATTTTTGTAGCTATGTATATAAATAAAACCATTTCCAAAGCAGAGGTCTCTGTAGGAAACTTTGGACCAATGTTTCCATTATTAAATATGTCTATGAGCTAAAAAGTTTCCTAGATCCAAACCTGCCTGTCTCGTTATTTTTGGACGCAGTGGAGTCTCAAGCTTGGAGGGAAACCGTCTGCAGTGTTTGGTTGGATCTCAAGGCACCCGCAGCACAACTGAGAGGCAGCCTCTTCTGACGAGTCTGTTGCTGGCACAGCCTGGCTTCGTCTCCGGGCACGTATTGTTGGGGGAAAACCCAAATAGTCACTGGATCCATTCTTGAGAGCATAATCTGGGGCTTGTCTGAAAATTTAATAGCTAGAATGGGAGGTAAGCCAGTTAACTACCACAGGGAGGGTCTAGGGTGCTGAAAAGGGTAGCCAAAAGCTCACAGCTTCTTGCAAATGTTTTTATAACTGGGACATCTCTCTTCAACTGGTTCATAAAGAAAAATGTCTTTCATTGTAGAGCTAATCTAGTTTGGTGATCAGCCCAATGCATGTAAGAACCAAACGCTCTGCTATTTGCAGATTAGCTCAACTGATGAAGTATTCTAAAATCACTTGTTTTGTGTGTGTGCTAAAAGTCTCTTCCAAATATTAGGGAGGGAGAACATTTGATTTAATGACTTCAGTGTTCGTATCATTCCCATGTTGGAGACTGTGGGTCCATGTGGGCTGGGCATCCTCTAAGAGATAGAATCTGGAATTAATTAGAAAGAAATTACTACCCCAATAAACATATGTTAAAATTATCTTAACGTTCAATAATTAAAGAGGTAGGAAATACCACTACTCTGGAACCCTCTTATAAGTGCTGATAAAAGAGTCAAGCTCCTAGTTGCGCGTGTACATAATACAGCTCCCAGCACAGTGCACTGTTTAATGAAAATTCCTGGCTGGAGAGCTGACTCCATTAGGAAAGGTTCACATCAGACAGAAGTGTTTACCAGGGCACATTACGTGTTCATCGCAATGATTAGAGGAAAATGGTTTTACAGCCATGGAATTGCTGCAGGGGGAAAAAAGCTAACATTACCCTCTTCCTCTGCACAAGGCTTTATATTCTCCTATAAATGTGAAGAGACAAAGAAATGTCTATTAGTAATTCTTTTTTGGGGGGAGAAAAACATATTTTACTATCATAAGGATTCTGAACATAAGAAAATTATGATGGAAGCAATCCATGATGGATGCAATGCATAGATTTGTTGATTATTCATTCACTAAAAACAATTATGGAATACCTTCTAGGCCAAAGGCACCCTGTGAAGGGATAGAAGGATATAAAAATAAATTTCAAAATTCCTGCCTTAGAGAATTCAGGCCAGGCATGGTGGCTCACGACTGTAATCTCAGCACTTTGAGAGGTTGAGGTGGGCAGATTGCTTGAGGCCAGGAGTTTGAGACCAGCCTGGGCAACATAGTGAGACCCCTGTCTCTACAAAGAAGTGAAAAAAAAAAAAACGGCTGAGCTTGGTGGTGCATGCTTGTGGTCCCAGCTACTCAGGAGACTGAGGTGGGAGGATCACTTGAGCCCAGGTTGAGGCTGCTGTGAGCCGTGATTGTACCATGACTCCAGCCTGGACAATAGAATGAGACCCTGTCTCAAAAAAAAAAAAAAAAAAAGCTACAGCATAGAAATGTAGAAAGTGAAACAGTAGGATGACAAATACCTATAAAATCAGGTACAATGAGAGAAGAGATGTTAGTTATAGCAGAACAAAAGTAGGGGAAGAATAATTCTGGCAATGAGGGAGGCTTTAAGAAGGAGGTAACATCTGAGCTGGGCTCAGCAGGATGAGTTGAATTTCAGGAGGGGTATTGCAGAAGGGAGCAAGGCATTCCCTGCAGAGGAAGATGGAGCACAAGCATTGCTAGGGGAAGCTGCAGGGTGTGTTTTGGGAACAGTGGGCAACATGGCGCGATAGGAATCTCCTGTGCTTGGGGAGGTGCAGTGGGACACAGGCCTGACAGGGAAAATGGACAATTATAAAATCCCTTTGAAAGTTTATAAATTCAGGGTGTTCCTATTTCCTCTAGAGAAACTGCATTTTTCATCTTACACACCAGCTGAATTGAGGACGTAATTGGTGGTTTTAAGTCCAATTATATTTAACTCTGTTGAAGGTAAGGACTATGGATTTTGATGTTACTTTTGACAGGATATGCATAATAAGGCCTTTGATAGAGGTTAAAACAATGGCACAAAGTACAGTGGTCTTTCCCTCAGCTAGTAAACAAGAAAGAGATGACAAAAAGTGAGAAATGAGCCAATTAAATTACGCAAAAACATCATGCTTGCAGAGAAACACAAAAAAACTCAGGCTTTAGGATTGTACTTCAAAGCCTAATTTACTTTCCCTTTTAACCAGTTTTCTTATTTCCTTAGGATTTCCTCTAAACTAGTAATTAGATTACACTAAGGAAAAAGAAAAATTTAAAAAGATGATCTTAATGAGTAATTTTAGGAAGGAATTTGAAGGGTAGATTCTGTTTAGAAGTTATTTCTGTTATCTCAGTTCTTCACTGGAGGAGAATGATTTTGTGTTTCTCCCTCCCTCCCAGAAGATGATTCTAGAGATTGCATTCTGCTCCTGATAAGTTAAGTTAGTAAACACAGATGCAACCAAGTGCAGTCCAAGTGAAAGAAGAGAAGAGAAATTACTCGGTATTTTTAAGACATATAAACAGATCTCTTAAATTAAGAGAGTTAGTTTCTAACTATATATATATGTATATCTATATTTTATAATATATATTTCAAATTATATACAAATATATATTTAATATGTATATTATCAAATATCTGAGGAAGCAACCTCAGATCCATTGGTTCAACCCTTTACATGAGACTGAAATCATTTAAAAATTACTTTCCTTTTCTATCAAAACAAAACACTTGACAGAAAAGCAGCACTTATCATACTGGTACTATCTTACTAGTTTTGTGTGTTTTCTGTCTTGTACAACCAGAAAGAAAGGCACTTAAGGGCAGGGACCATATCTTTTTTGTTCACAAGTGTACATCTTTGCATTTAGCACAATGCTTGGAAAATCACTATTATAATGATGATTATCTTCATCATGCAACTAATACTTACTGAGGAGTAAACTTACTATATGTGCTTTGCATGTATTACCTCATTCACTATTACATTGAAGGTTATTGATATATGTTTGTTGAATATAAATGGACTTCTTTTGAAGAAATGGAGTATAATGCTGACAGGTTATCCAAATGGCGTACTAAAGGTTTAATCATACTAAAGGTTTTTGCTCATGGCAGAAAAATTGGAGATCTTGGAGAGACATTAGATGGGAAAGAAGTACCAGGAAAAAAGAAAAGGGTAGTGATGGTTAGGTTCACACATTTTACCTGTCTTCTTCACTGATTCTTCTTTTTCAAATGACCTGATGATTTATTTTCCTCATTATGTAGGCATACATACTCAATGCAAACCTCCAGAAAAGTTTTTCTATTCTGGAAGCATTTCACTTATGCATAGGCATCTTTTTGCCACTTTGCAGAAAAAGATTGCTTAGTGACTTGCCACCATCCAAGTAACAGAGATGTAGACCCTTAGTAGCAACTCAATAAATGCACTGATGATTAATTTAAAGCTGCTGCCCGGAGGGTGCTGATTTTTCATTGAGCCAAATTTCAGATCAATGTATTACATTTCTTTCTTATGAATGACATCATCTAAAAATGAAAGGGCAAATAAAAAGTTAGCAAACTCCTTCCTGGCATGTATTGATCCTCAAATATTGAGGCATATATCAGAATCAATTGAGTTCATTGCAGCAGAAAATGAATAGGCTCAACTAGCCTCAAAAGTACAAGCATTTTACAATTTCTGAGTGGTTTAAAAATATGCACACATTTTTTAATGTGTATGGATTGATAGGTACAGCAAACCACCATGGCACATGTATACCTATGTAATAAACCTGCACGTTCTGTACATGTATCCTGTAACTTAGAGTAAACTTTAAAAAAATACATGTGTACATTTTAAAAGTCTCATTAAGTATGTAATGCCAGCAAACTGATGTTTAGAGTCCATTACCTAATCTCATCTCTGCCATTCCTGATTGTTGGAGGCAATGATGTGCCTATGGTGTTTGAACTTCAGAACAGCACACAGCTTTTGAGTGGCAGTGACGCAGCCTCAGCAGGGAGTGTGCCTTGTGAAGCAATCTGCCTAAGTGGTTTCCTGCAGTTCACAAAATGCATTCACATGTGGTGTCTACATCAGATAATGTTGTATCTTGTGGCTTCTATGGGGTCTGGAAGTAGTGAACAACACAGGAAAGTGAGAAGTCATCCAAATGCTGGAAGGAAGATGGCAAAGATAAAGCTGCAAACAGCATCACTGGGAAGCAAAGACTGAGGTCTGTACAGGGTGAAGCTTTAGGAGTGCCTATTAAAGGCTAGAGTCTCAGGGCATCCTAGTGACTTTGTTTTCTCCTGCCCTTTTTGTCTCCTCCTTACTCTTCCAGAAAGAAGTTCATGATGGGAGCATTTTTCCCATGGCTACTATCTCACCTGTATTTTGAGTGCAGTCCTCCAAGAATTAGCCAATGCATTGTGGCCACAGCCTTGTAAAATTTAGAGAAGATGCTGATGCCTGAGGTGCAAAACACTTTCATGTACAGTGTCTTTTTTTCTTCCTATAACAAATTTATAAAATAATTTGTGATGAAATTATTCTTTCTTGACCAATACTTTGTCAGTAAATGTTGGATTCCAAGCTCACTATTACAGAAACGGGCATCGCGTACCTCTGTTGTTCCCTCCACAGTGCCTAGTATTATGCTTGGCCCATCAATAAACATGTTTATCATTAATTGCAAGTAAATTCCTTGGAAGGAAGGTCTTCAGTAAGGTCTTCAGTATAGGTACTGTTTTATTAGACTCCTCTAAGGAACCAGAAGGTCCATTCAAAAGCTTCAATGGATAGAATTTAACAAATGTTCTCTTTGAAGAGGTGTGGGCAGGGAACTAGAACCAACGGGGGAGGATGAGGTACCTAGGATGCATTAGGAAGTCATGGCCACCCTCAACCCTGAAGGGGAAGGCAAGCGATCTTACTGGAACCACATGCAAACCAAACAGAATCCTTGAAAGAGGAACGTTCTGAGAAAAGCTGAAGATACAAAGCAACCTAGAGGAATCTGGGAGAATGCAACCATTGCCCAAACCTTTGGCCTAGAGGAGCGCAGGAAGGTCATGGAATAAGTACTGCAGCTTCTCTCTCCTCCTTCTCCTTGATCTGCCGCTAACGCCTCTGATCGGCCAAACCCAAGCAAAGTCAAGGAGGTTGACAGTGAAGCAGTCCATGGATATCTGCCTCCTGAGACTCAGAGTGGGGAAGAGATGGTGGAGAGTAGGTCTGGAGAGGCAAACAGAGTATTAGCATAGGAAATTAATCAATACTTAGTGACTGAAATTTTTCTTTGTTTCCCGCTTCTTTATACCAACCTTATACATCAAGATTTACCACAGAGCCATAGATTTTCCTCCTTCTGTTGTTTTGTTTGTTTGAGATGGTCTCACTCTGTCACTCAGGCTGGAGTGCTGTGGCACAAACATGGCTCACTACATCCTCAACCTCCTGGGCTCGAGTGATCTTCCCACCTCAGCCTCCTGAGTAGCTGGGACTACAGGTGCTACACACTTAGCTATTTTTAAAATTTTTTGTAGAAACAGGGCCTCCCTATGCTGTCCAGGCTGGTCTTAAACTTCTAGGCTTAACTGATCTGCCCGCCTCAGCCTCCCAAAGTTCTGGGCTTACAGATATGAGCCACTGACCCCAACCCCTTCTGTTCTTTATAATGGAGATGCCTATTACTTTTGTGTTTGTCTTTAAGAAACACAATTTCTCATGAAGTAATATGTATATGTATACACACACATAAAATTAAAAAGGCATAAGGCATATTTTTTTCATTTGCCCAATAGAACTAGCTTAATGAATAAGCTAGGATTTGTGGAGTCCTATGATGAAGTAGCTTTGTTTTTCTCACACCACAATATTTCAGAACTGCTCTATCTGCTCTCTTTTCTCCATCACGTGACGGTATCTGAGACACATTCCATCTTTTTCTTTCTAGCCACATTTTAATATTAAAATATTGTCATTCTCATGTATTAAGAAGTCTGCCTTAACCTAGATCAACATTTCCAATCTGTCATGCAATTAAAAACTTTGCTCCTGGCCTGCACAGTTTCACCTGACCCATGCTTGAACATTTGCAGAGGGAAAATGAAGAGAGAGGGCCCTCTTTTCTCTTCTTATTCCTTGTTTTCTGGCTCTGTTTTCTAAGTTCTCATGGTTTCTCTCATGGAGTACCTTTGTGGGTTCTGTGATTATTTGGTGACCCCCTTCTCTTAGATTCTCCCACTGCACCCTGCCCTGGTTATTTTTGGCTCATCCCTCAGTTCCATCACGTCTCCCATGAGGTTGTGCAGTGCAGCAGCTCAGTGGCTCCTGTTGCTGGTAGGATGCTGCTCACAGATTCCAGGGTGAGGAATGACTTCTCTGGGAGCTCCCTCTGCTAAGAACCCTCACTATGGACTTGTCTAAGTCAAAGTCAGGTATGGGTCTGTGTCCTTCAAACTTCATGGACCCACATCAAGTTCTCTGAGAGGTATTCCTAAACCAGCCTTTGAAGGTGGCTGGGAAAAGCATAGCACTCCAACCAATCTCTCCAGAGAAATTTCTCCCAGCCTCCCATCCTCACGCTTTCTTAGTATGGAGAGAATGGAGCTAGAAGAAGGGCCTAGAAGTCACGCACAGATGTTTTGGGCCCTTCATGAGAACCTATAAGCACTTAAAAGCTGTTGTTCTCAGTCTTAATACACAGACTGGAAAAAACAGGAGTCATTTAGACTCCTGTTACAGCTTCCATATTGTAAAAATAGTAAAAACTAAATTTTATAACCTCACCTGCACAGGAAAGTTATCATTCTAAGTATTCTACTTCGGTCTTTTTGATAGACCTGTGTTACACAGTTGTAAACTCACTACTGTGATCTTCTTCCCTGTTTTATTTGGTAGTTGGTTACCAGCACTTTTCCTATTTCTATGTGGCTTATTTAATAATTTAACAATAATAAATTGAACACCAATTATGCATAGACACTACACAGCACCAATAATATAGTAGTTAAGAAAACAGACATTCATAGGTTACATTCCAAACAGGCTGTTAGGCATTAAAGGGATAATCGCAAAGAAAGTATGAGTTATATGATCATTTAACATGTGTAACTCATATTTCATTAGGTGGATATGCCATATTTTACTCAACTATTTCCCTGTAGTTTCATATTCTGAGTAATGTCATAATCATGCAAATTGCATTTTCCATATTCTGAATTATTTCATTAGGCTAGATTCCAACAAAAGACAATTAGAATTAAATTAAAATACTTGAATTAAAATACTTATGTTTTGAGAATTCTTATACAATTTCACAATATCCACATAAAGCACTTGAAGTAATGTTGCCCATATGGTAATCACTCAATACACATTAGTTATTATTACTATCACTACTAGCCTTTGCAATAGAGTTATCCTTGGATGTTGTGACATCAGATTTAGGAGTCATAGGATGTTAAAGGGATGCTGCACTTTTATGAAGAAAATGTATTACATACATTCCTTAAAAATAGTTTCCCATGAAAACAAAGCAAAAAACACAGAAAATAGAGGTAGAATTAGATATTTCACGTTTCTTTGGTTTCCTTAGACTTCTTGACTAGTGTTTTTTTCCTGGACTACTCTAATTTCTCTTTGCTACAGAGCTAGGCTGATGGCAGTCTAGAAGTTAAAGACAAGAATCAGAAAATTAAGTTTCTCAGTTCATGATCGCATCATCATCCAAATTTCCATCAGTTGCTTCTAGCTCATCTACTACTTCTTTATGTAGTTTATGAGAGAAGTTTTGTAAAGCACAAAAAATAAAAACATGCTTGTCATTAGAAACTATCATATGTTACATGATATTATTACCACATGTATTATTATAATGTATTACAATATAATATAAAAATATGTCTGTCCCTAGAAATAATATACATGTTTTTGTATATAACTCATTCGTGCTTGTTTCAACTCATCGTTTATTAACCAAACAACCTAGAAAATAAGTAAATAAAACAAAATGCATTAAAAAGTCAAGGAGGGCTGGGTGTGGTGGCTCACACCTGTCATCCCAGCACTTTGGGAAGCTGAGGTGAGTGGATGATCTGAGGTCAGGAGTTCAAGAGTAGCCTGGCCAACATGGTGAAATCCTATCTCTACTAAAAATACAACATTAGCTGGGCTTAGGGGCTCATGCGTGTAATCTCAGCTACTTGGGAGGTGGAGACAGGAGAATCACCTGAGCCCACGAGGCGGAGGTTGCAGTGAGCCGAGATTGTACCACTGCATTCCAGCCTGGGCAATAGAACTAGGCATACTCTCAAAAACAAAAACGAACAAACAAAAAATGAACAACAACAACAACAACAAAAAGTCAAGGAGAACTTAACAAAAATTATAATGTAAGATTTCAATATATCTCTCTCAAAATTGGAACCATCTAGGACAAAACCTTCAGATTTTGCTCATAGTTTTTTTTTTTCCCCCCCAGAATGGCTTTATCCTACCTCAACACCAGTGGGAATCATGTTCACCCCCTAAATGTTATTTTAGGGTCATTTTCTCTAGGAAACTTTTCATTCCACCCTCTCTCCAGATAGAAATTTACCATTCCTCCCATTTGGACTCTAGTGAATTCCTTACATACATGTGTCTAACACAGACTGCAAGCTTTTCTCATGCTTATTGGTGAAAGGTCTATCTCCTCTACGAAGCTGTAAACTCCTTGAGAAAATTCACTGAGACATTATTTTGATTGAGCAATCAAGCTGTTTCTACTCTCACCCTGAACTTCACTGAATTTCTTCTCTTGAACCCTGATCCTCCTCCAGTCAAGCCACTAAACATGGGCCCGCTGTGCCTGAGGGGCCATAATGATGGCAACATTTTGCCTTTTAAGTTTAAAAAAGATAAAGCTGAGGTTCAGGGAGGAAGATAGAGAGCTAGTCCAGTCCCTTCTTTTATATTAAGAAGTATTTCTCCAAGCCATGCCAGGGGTGTAGAGCTATGAGCTGGAAGGAGAGTTAGAGGACTGAATGTTGAAGAGTCTCTCTGAAGTTTCCGTGAGAAAGCACTCCTGCACTACTTAGCTAAATTCTCAAAAGGGGACCATGAAATTCCCAGGTAAGTTTGGGGTTCTGTGAGCATGGGATAAAGGAAAGGGTCCCCACATTTTTCCAACTTCCTAGAATTTTCTCTGCATATGTCGGAATGAGGTTTGTGTTAATCAGCTTTTGCTGTGGCAACAATCAACCCCACAATTTCAATGACTTATAGCAATGAACATTCATTTCTTGACCACAGTCCTGTGGGTCATGTGGGTCTGTTAAATGTGTCTTTTCATCCCAGACTAGAACTGACGAAATATTTCTTATTTAGCCCAAGAGGTCAGGCCGAAACACTCAATTGCTTTCAGAGCTTCTGCTCAAAGTGACAAACGCCACGTCTGTTCATATCTCATTAAACAGAGCATGTCACATGGCCAAACCAAAAGGCAATGAGGCAGGGATGCATATTCCTCCCACGATTAGGGAAGACAAGTCACATGACAATGGGTGGGGAATATAATCCTATTATATGGGGAGGAATTGCTCAGTTGGAAAAAATAATTCAATCTACCACAGTGCAGTACCAATGTAGGGATGTTCATCATGGGATGTCCTGGCTGAGAGGCTTGTAACTGCTCCTGAAAGGCACAAGAGAGCTTCTTTTTTTTTTTTTTTTTGGCAAGTCAATTTGCTTTATTAATATTAAAATCACAGATTGCCCTGTTTTTTTTGGTTTCGTTTTTTTGTTTGTTTTT
>NW_012116266.1:9136778-9164437 GCF_000951035.1 Colobus angolensis palliatus
TCTCTGATGGCCAGTGATGATGAGCAATTTTTCATGTGTCTGTTGGCTGCATAAATGTCTTCTTTTGAGAAGTGTCTGTTCATATCCTTTGCCCACTTTTTGATGGGATTGTTTGATTTTTTTTCTTGTATATTTGTTTAAGTTCTTTGTAGATTCTGGATATTAGCCCTTTGTTAGATGGGTAGATTGCAAAAATTTTCTCCCATTCTGTAGGCTGCCTCTTCACTCTGATGGTAGTTTCTTTTGCTGTGCAGAAGCTCTTTAGTTTAATTAGATCCCATTTGTCTATTTTGGCTTTTGTTGCTATTGCTTTTGGTGTTTTAGTCATGAAGTCCTTGCCAATGCGTATGTTCTGAATGATATTGCCTAGGTTTTCTTCTAGGGTTTTTATGGTTTTAGGTCTAACATTTCAGTCTTTAATCCATCTTGAATTAATTTTTATATAAAGTGTAAGGAAGGGATCCAGTTTCAGCTTTCTACATATGGCTAGCCAGTTTTCCCAGCACCATTTATTAAACAGGGACTCCTTTCCCCATTTCCTCAAGAGAGCTCCTTAGATCTTCACTACCCCAGGAGGGCCAAGGAGATGGCTGACAGTAGACTTGCACATCTGGATGAGGAGGATACAGTGTGCATGAACTGAAGATAAGACTTGTTTCACTAATGCAAAGATGAAGGGGTGGCCATGCCCGAGAACTCAAGCAATTGATTAGACACCTTAGCAGATGCCAGCACAAGGCAAAGGGGAGCTGTCAAACAGACCCCTCTCTATTTTCCCACCACCACTGCTGTTAGCCCCTGGGGAAGTCAGCCCCCAGTACCTGGAGAATGGAAAGAGGAAAAGAGAAAATCTGCAAATGGACCCTGAAACAACCTATTTTATCTGGAAAGGTTAAATTATGGATTATGCCATTAAACAGACAGAAGTTGATTCCAGTTATTGAAAACAAATTCCATTTGTGCTCATCTGAGTTAATGAATTGAAAGTATCCTACCTGTCACACATGTTTATATCCCTCAATTGTGGCACATGCCTGGCAGGTAGTAGGTGTTCAAGAAATGTTTATTCAAATGAAGGAAGAAATAATGTATGGATAATTAAGATAGAACAATTCTTATTTGTTATTGGAATTTGGGTAAATCATTTATCTTTTTTAGACTTTAAAGATTAGCTTTTATTTTCATTCTTCCTTTGTTCTCTAAAGAGGATGGTTTTTGAGACACTTGTGTACGTCTATATGCTTGATGTGATTGAGATGTGGTAATTTTGAAAACAATGCATGTAAAAGAGATCCCAAACATGAATGTCTATTTCTTTAGTGCAAGCCAGGTCTGTTGATGGCTATCTGAGATGGGTTCTTAAGACTCATTCATTGTTAATTGGGACAGAGACTTAGTATCTTGGAACCTATTGAAATAGAAATGGAAAAAGATGTTCCATCTGTCTTCAAAGACTTGACTATATATATGTGCAAACACAGAAACAGTCACTGATCTTTGAAGTTGAGCTAACAGCTTTAATTCCCTAATAACTAATGAAGTTGAGCATCATTTGTGCATTTACTGGTCCTTTGGATATCTTCCTTTGTGAAGTGTCTGTTAATTCATTGCCCAGTTTTTTTTTTCACTGAGTTTTCTGTTTTCCTTCATATTGATTCATAGGAATTTTAAAAAAATGTTCTGTGTTCAAATCCTTTGTGTTAGTATTTTCTCCCACTCTGTGAGTGTAAATTATCTTTCTGTTAAAGGTATCTTTTAATAAACAGAAGTTGTAAATCTTAATATAATTTAATTTATCCATCTTCCTTTTATGATCAGCACTATTTTTATGTCCTGTTTAAGAAATTTGGCCAACTCTAAGGTACACTCCTTGGAAAGTTACTTTTCAAGCACTTAATTTTTTTACACTGGTTCTGTTGCCACCTTTTTTCCTTCTTGGACTCTTGCAGCACGAGCATTGCATAAGGGCAACGCCTGAGTTTAACTTTTGAGTGTGTCAAAAAAAGGTCTTTGAGAAAAAACTTAATTCTTAGCAATTCTCTTTCCTCCAAGTTTGTGGAGATTTTTATGTGCTTTCATAATTTATTGTCCATCCAGAGTGCCTATCCAAATCCAAATCCAAATCCAGTCCCACAAGACCACACTCAGCTGAAGCCATGTTTTCCTTAAGGTAACAGAGGAAGCAAAAGTGTGGAAGGATACTAACTTCAGTGCCCTAAAACTAGGCTCCAGGCCAACTTTATCTCTGAGTGCACCTTTCCTCGTAATCATCAAAAAAAGTAATGATTTTTTTTAATTGTCAAAAATCAATAGCAACACTGAATTTGGTATTCTACAAAATTCTACCTGATGTAAACTGTGCGAAGGGCTTAAAGTGTTACCCCTCCTTCTCCTTCATGGTCTTAGATGTAAGCTGCAGCTCAGTTGTTTTATAGTTGAGAGGAGGTACTATGACCACTGGTTTCCAGGACGAATTTTTATGGGGGACAATAATAAAGCATGCCTCTTGTGAGACTCTTCCAGAGTTTCATTTTGTTTCAACAATTTGACAAAATTTTTTTTTTCAGGAGGATAAGATCATTATTTTAGCATCATTTTGAAGCTGCTGTAAGGTTAATGAACATATTTTATGCCTTATGCCTAACTTCATTTTCTCTACAATGTAGAAACCATTAGGAAACAAGCGTATAAAGAATAATAGCACTAGCATTAGGCATGAGAAGACCTGCAAATCAAGGAAAGTCTGCGTGCAAGGCTTTTACTGTCTCCTTTTGGTCTGTTATTGTCGGAGCCAAACAGTAGTGCCACAAATAGTATTTATAGTCCAAGTGTGATAAATAGCCATAACAATGAAATATGCCTACTTAAAACAAAACAAAAATAAACAAAACTAATACCTTTTCTTTATACAACATCCTGTTTTAAAATAAATTTCTGTTCATCGAGGTCTAGGAATAAGAAACCAGATTCTGTTTTCAGATTTAGCATGCTGCTCTGTCTATCAATTACACATCCAATGCACATTGAGTGTCTAGTTTGTGCCAAGAGTTGTGCTCAGTTCTGAGAATACTAAGATGACTACACCAAGGTCTCTGACTTTCAGGATTTTATAATGGGAGACAGATAAGGAAACTGACAACTCCATTACATGGTGCTAAGTGCTGTGGAGAGGAAACACTGGGTGTAAGTACTATAAAAATTCAACAGGACATTCAGAGAAGACTTCTCAAAGGAGGTGATATATGAGCCGACAGCTGACGGATGAGCTGGAGTCTGCTAGTTGAAGATGAGAGTGATCTGGGAAAAGGAGGTGCATGGAAAGAGCCATACATAAATAGTATTGCACTTCAAATAATGGCAAAGAAGAGCCCTTGGGGGAACGGTGGGAGGAAAACTGGAAGGTTAGGCGAGGAAAAGGTCATTAGCTGTGTTGAGCTTCTAAAAACAAAGTGATGAGTGTCAAATGCTGCAAAGAAGAAGACAGAAAAATACTATTGAATTTGGCAGCACTAAGATCATTGGAGATTATATCAAGATCATTTCAGTTGGGTGATGGATAAGGATGATGGATTACCATGGATAGAAGTCAACGAGAAGTTCAGAGACTGTTAGTCTTTTTCTTAAGAACCTTGATTGGAGGATGAGGAAGCAAAGGCAAGTTTGATTGGCTTGTGGGGGTGGGTTTTATTTCACTTCATGTTTTGACAGAATTTTAGACATCAGAAAACTTCCAATAGCGCAAATAATTTCTATACTCACATTTTATTACATTCTCCATGTTTGCTTTATTTCTCTCTCTCTTTTTCTTTCTCTTTTGGTCATTTTAATTTTTTCTGAACTGGTGAGGAGTAAGTCATAGATATTATGCTGTTTTAACACCTCATACTTCAGTGTATTTCCTAAAAAGCAAGAATATTCTTTTATACAACTGTAACTTACTGACCAAAATCAGGAAATTAATATTGAGACAATACCTAGTCAACAGACCTTACTGAGATTTTTCCAGTTGTTTCAATAATGTCCTACATTGCACAAGAACACTCCAGACATGTGTGTTGCATTTAAGTGTCATGTTGCATTAGTCTTCTTTAGTCTGGAACCAGCCTTTCTTCATACATCATGAAGTATTCACATTTTTAAAGAGAATAGGATTCTCTTTTGTAGGATGTCCCTTGATTTGGATTAGTCTGATGTTTCCTCATGATGAGATTCTGGTAATGCTTTTATGGTAGGAGTGCTATATAAGGAATGTTATGTCTTTCATAGTACATCATATCGGGGACACCTGGTTTTGATTTATCCCAGGACTGGTCAATTTGATCATTTGGTCAAGGTGGTATTTGTTAGGTTTCTCTACTATAAACTTACTGTTTTTCTCTTTGTAATTAATATGAATCTTGTGAGAAGATACTTTGACACTATGTAAAGGTCCTGTTTCTCCTCAAATTTTCACTCCCTAGCTATATAATTTATTGATAATTCTTGCCTAAATCAACTATTATTATATATGATTACCAAATGGTAATTTGCTAAATTCATCCTCCTTTCTACATTTAATGATTGGCTTCATAATATAAGGAAAAGCATCCCATTCTTCTCCACTACTCTAACTATTTATTCATTCATGTCATTGCAAACCTTGGATTCTTTTTTTTTTTTTTTTTCAGATGGAGTTTCGCTCTTGTCGCCCAGACTGGAGTGCAATGGTGCAATCTCCATTCACGGCAACCTCTGCCTCCAGGGTTCAGGCAATTCTCCTGCCTCAGCCTCCTGAGTAGCTGGAATTATAGGCACCCACCACTATGCCCGGCTAATTGTTTTTTGTATTTTTAGTAGAGACAGAGTTTCACCATGTTGGCAAAAAGGAGGCGCATGGAAAGAACCATACATAAACGGTACTGCATTTCAAATAATGGCAAAGAAGTGTCCTTTAGGGGAACGGTTGAGGCCAGGCTGGTCTCAAACTCCTGACCTCAGGTGATCCTCATGCCTCAGTCTCCCAAAGTGCTGGGATTACAGGCATGAGCCACCATGCCCAGCTGAACCCTGGATTCTTATTTATTCAAAGAGTTAAAGTCTTTGAGATGCCAAGGCAGGAGGATCACTTGAGGTCAAGAATACAAGACCAGACTAGCCAACAGAGCAAGAACCCCATCTCTACTGAAAAAGAAATTAACTGAGCATGGTGGTGCACATCTGTAATCCCAGCTACTCAGCAGGCTGAGGTAGGAGGATTGCTTGAGACCAGGAGTTCGAGGCTGCAGTGAACTATGATTGTGCCACTCTGTCATCCTGGGTGACAGAGCAAAAACCTGTCCCTAAAAAAAAAAAAAAAAATAGTTAAAATCCTTTACTATGGATAGTTTGAAAAGATACCTGAGCACATTTGTAGGCATAGAAGAGTCAAGGGAGATATAGAAGAGAGTGTATGATTGATGCAGTAAAGCAACTAACATGCTTTTACTCTGCAACCCTGTTAAACTCCAACTGGGCTAGGTGTTGATCATGCAAAGAGGAGCAAAATAGGGCCACATCCCAGAGGGAGTTCAAGTACTGGAAGAGAGGGCTAGGGAGGGGCAGCCCACTGGGAAAAGGGCCAGAACCATTTACAAATGTGACTTGTAAGCATCGTAGATATGAAAGTAGAGTTGTGAGTGGCACTTGGAGGAGAATGATTATTTTTAGTCAGTTGGCGAAGATCTCTCCAAAGAAATGACCTTTGAGTTGTAATCTCAGTAGATTACTCAGTAATCTCAGTAAATTAGTTGGATGGAAGTGAGGGAAAGAATAATAAAGAAGAGTGGGAAAGACATTCCAGACAGAAATGATACCCACGGAAATGTGGAAATAGCTTGTTAATTTTCCCTGGAAATTTGGAGAAATAAAGGGCTCTCTGTGAGTTGAGAATTAACACCAAAAGCTGCAAGGATTTGTAGTCCCTGAAGGTTTAGGCAGCATTGGCTCCATCTGGGGATCAAGGATCAGAGGGTGTGAAGACTTTGGTACAGAACAGATCTTTATTTCTAAAGGAAATCCCTCCTGGACTAAGCCCCAGAAAAAGACACCCTACCTCCCACCTTGGTTACCACAATCTTCAAAATGAACTCTATGCCCACTTTAAGGAGTTAGTGGCTAGATCTGAGTAGGCTTGTTCAGGGAATCTCATGGGAATCTGGAATTTCCCTTTAAACATTTGCTCTTGATTCCTGAAAATGTACTCACAGGCAATTTGCTTGAGGAGAAAATAAATACGACTGCAAAGTTAATTATGTATCTTTATTTATTTTATCCACACTAACAATAACAAGATGTAAACCAGAATGCAAAAAGTTCAGTTTATTTCAAATTTTACCCTAATTCCAAAGATGCAGAGATATTGTACATTAGTGAAGCTTTCAATAGATTAATATCTTACACCTAGAAAAAGCTTCAGTGGGAGTTTTTTGCTCATGTGTCTTTGTTTTTAAAGAATGAAAAGGCAGATTAATGTGAATTTAAATACCTGGAAGAAAAAAAAGAAGAAATATATCTGTTGTTCCATTATCCAGTACATATAATACTCCCAAAGAAATTTAAACTTAAAGACTTAGAATCTTTGATTTCATTTTAGCAAATGCTGTCTAACTGCAAATGTAGGTCACATAGTTTTGGCATCCTGTGTGAGTTTCCAGCTGTCTGCTGAATACAGAAAACAGAAGAATACGTGTTCCATTGCCCAACACACTTGAGAGTGAATTTCATATTAAAGCCTGAAGTTATTCACTTATTGAAATTTATGTTTCTTCAACATTCCCACTTCAGCTTTTTCCTTCTCTTTGAGGTCAGGATTTTTAAGTGGTTAAGAGGATACATCATTTTCTCCCTTTCTTTCCATCAGTGAACTTCAGTTTACAAATAAACTCAATCTTGGTAAAGATTAAATGAAATTAATTTGGTTATGATAACAAAAACTGGCCTATGATAATTCTGATTATTCCCAATGCAAATAAACAGAAACTAACATACCAATAGCTTCACTGAGCTTTTGGAGACAGGAGGACAAGTAAGATAGGACCATTGCCCCCTGCAGCCTGTGAGCTGGATACTCATCGATACTGACAAAATAGGGCAATTAATGGTAAATGTCGTGAGTGATAACAAATGTCACAGAAAGCCAAAGGAGGGCACAATGAAGGACAAGGGAGAAAGAAAAAGAAATGTGTGAAGGTCTGAACCCATGCGGTCATCCCACCAAATGGACAGAGCTGAAGGGCTCCCCTGTTTTGCCACCAAACAATCTGTGACCCTCTGACAAGTCCAGTTAAATAAAATTCCACAAATATATATTGAGCTTTTGGTGTCAAGAACAAAAGTCAGCTAGAATTAGCTTAAATTGAAAGTGGACACTTGTTAGAGTAAGAATCAAAGGAGTCTCCTAGAATCCAAATGCAGGAGCACATCCTGACTTCTAGAACAGTTGAGCCAAGAAGCTGGAAAGTCATCAAAATCCCTATCCACATCTTGTCCAGCTTCTCTCACTCCGCAGAGAGACTTTAGCACTTCTACAGTCCTCGTGGTACAATACAGCTGCCCATATCTCTCAAGGTGACATGCTGCCTTAGAGCTTTTCTTCCATTTCTCAGAAGAGAGACTCTCTCTAAGTCAGCTAAGAGAAAGGTGTCCATCACACATCCAGTTCACCATGGCCAAGGGCAGTCATATTGAAAAACATGATGGTGGTGGTGATGGGAGGCGGTGTGGGGCAGTGGTAGCTCCCAAAGAAGGGGGCGTCAATTGGTGTGAGCTGGTGCCATGCCCAAAATGTGTCTCAACAAACACCGACCATGTGTACACCATAGTGCTTCAGGGTCTCTCTGCTCTCATATAGTAGAAGAGGAAGACGGTGAGGTAAGACTGGTTTAGAGTGATCACTATGAAGGAAGACATCACATCAGGGAATTGAATGGGCTGGAGGAATCTAAGGAGTGGGAGACGCTAGTGATGTGAGGATCAGGAAAGGCCTCATGTAGAAGACATTGGAGACGGGCCTTGACAGTGGGTTGGTTGCAGAGGTAGAGATGTATATAACAGAAGGGATGGGGACAAGAAGAAGCTGGACACAGTCAGCAAAGAGAACCCTGAGAACAGAGAGGCTTGGAGGCAAGAAGACCATGCTCTGAGAAAATGAGAGGGAGCCCCCAGTATCAATTAAGATGAAATTTGGCTGCATGCAATAAAATGAAACAAAAGAATGGATAACTAAATAATTGTGGCTTAAGCAAGAAAGAAGTTTATCTTTCATTTAGAGGAGTCCAGATGTTGGGAGTTCAGGGTTGGTAGGATAACACTGTGATCTTCGAGAAACCAGGCTCTTTCTCTCATTCTGTGCTTCCATCTCCAGTACTTGGCTTCTACATTATAGTCCAGGAGGGCAGCCCAAGGTCCAGCATTGTACCTGCATTCTGCCTCGCCATAAGGAAGAAGACATGTAAAAGTGGACACCCCCTAACACTTAAGGGTGTTCCCCACAAGATGCACATAACATTTTTGTTTACTTCCTATTTGCCAGAACTTTGTCAAAGAGACATGCTTAACTGCAAGGCAAACTGGGAAATATAGTGGTCCTGTGCTCGTATAATAGTCAAGAGGGCTTTTTTTTCTTTCTTTTTTTTTTGAGACGGGGTCTTGCTCTGTTGCCCAGGCTGGAGTGCAGTGGTGCAATCTCGGCTGACTGCAAGCTCCGTCTCCCGGGTTCACGTCATTCTCCTGCCTCAGCCTCCCGAGTAGCTGGGACTACAGGCGCCCGCCACCACGCCCGGCTACTTTTTTTTTGTATTTTTAGTAGAGATGGGGTTTCACCGTGTTAGCCAGGATGGTATGGATCTCCTGACCTCATGATCTGCCTGCCTCGGCCTCCCAAAGTGCTGAGATTACAGGCGTGAGCCACCTCGCCCGGGCTAAGAGTGCTATTTCTAAGGAAGAAGAGAAGAATAAAATATTGTGATATAAGCCGTCTCTTTCACTCTCACTTTGCCAAAAATGTAGGTCCCGTATGAGGGATGAGGAGAGAAAATTAGGTTAGGATCCCTTGAATGTAAGGCCAAGGAGGTTGTCTAATTTGGTTGGCTGTGGGCAACCATCAAGGGTTTTGGAGAAGGCAAGTGATATGATCCGAATTATACTTTAAGAAGATTGCTACTGAAATGATTATAAAACAAGTCAGTAACTACTGAGTGCCATTTGAAAGTTAAAGGCTGTTCAGGGTCTGTAGGATGTGCTAGAGGTGGGAGAGCTTCCAGGGGGATGGGAGCAGAGAATAACAAGGAGACTATATTAGTCGAGTCTAGAAAAAAAATTAATAGGATCTAAACTGGGCCCGTAGCAATGAGAAGATGGGATGATGACTGAGAAGGAGAGGAAAAAGGAAATTCCAGTTTTGAGCCTTAGGGATTGGGGACTATTGGTGTTATTAATAGAAACAAGGAAGTCAGAGGAGGAGTAGGTGGTTGTGCAAAAAGGGAAGACCATTGGTTTGGCACCAGGTCCTGTGGTTTGGGCATCCAAGCAAGGATGTCCAGTAGGATGACTGGAAAATGAGGGGATTTAAACAACAATCTCCAGGAAGACTTTTCACAATTCTAGGATTCTTTGGTGTTAAATTACTAGCACTTTAACAGCAGTGTGTGGCTTAGGACTTACGATGCCACTGATTCATATCCTGTGCTTGCAACTCTCTGAGAAGCTGAGAAGGCAATAAACCTCCATCACTCTTTAGTATTGAAGTTTCAGGTTATTCAAGGCACTCGGAGCACATTTAGCGTGGGTAGGTAAGACTTGGGTGTACTGATACTGCTATATTTCCAGAAAAATGTCAATAAAGCTGCAAATGTAATTTTGAAGCTAGGTTTTAAGTGGAGAGATTGGTTGTCGAGGTGAACACTAAAGGCTATTCAGAGAAATTCTCACTTCAGGGTTTTATCATTTGTTTATAAATCAGCAATTCATTCATTTAATAAATATTTATTGAGCACTGCTATGATGTACTAAATACAGGTTTCATAAGAGTGGTAAGGCAGACATGGTCCCTGCCTTTACGGAACTTAGTCTAGACCAGCGGCTGGCAAACTTCAGCCCCTGGGCCAAACCTGGCCTGCTGCCTGTTTTCATTCTGCCTGTGAGCTAAGAATGGTTTTGACATTTGTAAACAGTAGAAAAAAGAATCAAAGGAAGAGTGGTGCTTTGTGACACATGCAAATTATAAGAAATCCAAATTTTAGTGTTCATAAAAAGCATTTTATTTTGCACAGCCACACCCATTCACTCACATATTGTCTCTGGTTGCTTTCATGCTGTAATGGCAGAGTTGAGTAAGTGTGACAGAGACTGCATGGATTGCAAGGCCAAAAACATTTATTATTTGGCCCTTTACATAAAGTGTGTCAACCCCTGGTCTTGATAGAAGTAATCCAACAAATGACCACACAAATATATATTCAAGCCAAGTGGATGGGTTTTACTATTGTCTGGTCCTACTCAAGCACCTTTCCTCCCTACCACTCTTCCAGCTAAATATCAAGGCCTGTGGTAAGTAGTCTCCAAACGATGGCTCCCAGTGAATTGTGCTTCCCAGGATTTAGGCTTTTGGAGTCATCCCTTCACTTTAAATCTGGCTAACTTTCAACTTGCTTGTTAGCAAGAGTTACAGTGGAGGTTACACTGTGTGGTGTGGCTTCTACACTAGGTCAGAAGAAGCCTTGTTCTTTATGGTAAGCAGTTTTATTCTATATTTAGTGTAGATACTTTAGACAACAAAAAGGAACATGTTTTGAATTTTTGATTTATATATAGTTTATATACTAATGAATATTAGCATCAGATAGTTGAATATTTTAAGTACCACCCAGATTCATTGCTGCTGTCTCCCAGGGATCCCTGGTGCTGGACAAGGATGGCGCTTGGCACTTCTCATGCTGACTCCACTTTTCTTCTCTACCTGGTCCCCAAGATCTTCTCTCAGGTTACAGCATCATCTCTGCTTTCCATCCCTACCGTCCCCCCCTCAACCTGCCCTTTTAATTCTCACAAACCTCTATTAGAAATTGAAGGACTGAGCATTAAATGTTTCTTGCTTTTGTCATTCCCTCTATAAAAATTACACTTGTCCTTGAGTAAATGGATGCACCTGATTTGGGGAAATGTCATGTATAAGTTGTGGAAGAAAAAAAAAAACCCATAGTGAATATTTCAAGTTATTACTGCACAACACTAAGAATTGTGGTAAGTGTTACCGAGGAAAAGTACAGGACATTATGAAAGAGTAAAGTGTGATTTACAAGGATGATTGATTGGGAAATCAGGATCTGCCCCTGAAGAAGTGACCTTTAAGCTCAGGTCTAAAGGACAGGAAGAAATTAGGCAAAGACGAGGATGAGATTTAAGGAAGAAAAAACCTATTTAAAGGCCTTGAGGCACATTAGAAAAAATCTGAAAGAAAACCAGAAGTTTGGGTAAAGATGGCAAATGGGACACACACACCACTTAATTTTCTTCTGAAATTCTACTAAAGTCATAATAAAGACAGACCCCAGGATGACAGCTGCTCATCAGAGGTAGAAGTCTGGGCAAGGGAGATTTAAGAAGATAAAAATTGTCATGGACTTAATTGTTTGAGAGTATGGAGGAGATATGCACATACCTGCCGGAGAGTTTAAGGTTAACTTAGTGATAAGAAAATCAAGCCAATGGGGGAGAAAAGGACAATTATTAACTTTTGGGCAAAAAAGTTATTCAGGAAGAGAAGAGTAACCTTTGATACTACATGGCTCAGCTGTAAAAATGTTTGCTTTGTCAAAATAATTCAAACACAGGGTATTGCTCGAACCTCAGTGATCAGGTGACTATATGGAGGCACAGACACGGGGAAGGGGTTGTTAGGGGAGAACATGGGAGAGCAACGTAGGAGGATGCATTGTCATCTTACTCAGTAAGGACTCAACAGGAGAAGCTTAACAGTAAAAGTAGCCTTCAAAGCATGGTATTTAGAGATGTGTGGGCAAAATCCCAAAGAATCAGCTGACTAGCTGCAAGTGGTAGCCTTTGGGGAGACAGCAGCTAGGGGATGACATTTCCTCAGATGGGGATATAATGAAATTTGCAGAATCTTTTGACTTTTTTCTGTAAGTGCATTATAACTTAAATTAAAAATAAAAACCATGCAGTGACAGGACTATCAGGAGAGAGAGCGGGTGGGGTCTGAAGCAGGGAACTGGAATCTTGTCAGCCATAGTGAGGATTTTAAGAGCAATAGGAAGCAAGTGAAGGAAGGAGTTTTTCAAATGGGAATTGTAGGACCAGATTTATATTTTAGAAGGATGACTCTTGCTGCAGTGTGCAGAACAGATATAGGAGGCCAGAGTAGCCCTGGGAGACCTGATGGAGAGCCATTGCCCTCACATTGAGAGTAGCTTGAAGGAGGGTGGGAGCGAGGTGGCCATGAAGATGCAGAGAAGTGGAAAAATTCAGGATGTACTTTGGAAGTAGAAGCATTTCATGAGTAACTACGAAGGAGAGTAAGAAGAGGAAAAGGAGATTTTTCCTTTTTGAATAACCACCATAAAGCATCTTCAGAATTGCAGATAATAACTCTAAACTTTTCCATAGAAAAACCATTCAGATTAATGCTGAATGTAACGTTGCAAATTGGCAAGGATATTCATTTCAGGCTCGGTGCCTTTGGAAAATATGCGGGCTAGCCTCTTCGTGGTCCTGCATCCAACAATCCTATTTTCTTCAATTAAGCAGCTATTTCAAAGACTTGTCATCTGTTTACCATTAATACATATTAATACAGCCACCCATGGATCCACAGCAAAAAAACAGCTAGAAAGCCTATGTTATACTAGTACAATTTCAGATGCTTTTTCATATGCGTACATTTCAATTTCAAAACAACATTTTTAGAGTGAAGTAACACAGTAAAAATAAAATGACAGTAAATTTAACTCTGCTAAAAAAAAGTATCAAACCTTATATTACTTAAAAATCAATGTTCTTTTTTTGGCTTTTGCTTTACTCATATGTTTAAAGCGAAGAGCTTAGTCGTCATCCTACCTCCCAACCCCCACATGCACAGTATTATTTACTTTCAGGCCATCTGGCAGTTTTTCCTTGCCATGATTTAAAATTTTCCTAATGTTTGCTAACAAAATTTGGGTGTTATTTTCTTTCTATAACAGTTCTTTTCATTTCCCCTAGGAGAGGAAGAGACTGAGATGTTCTGATAAAAGTTTAATTTAAAAAGGAAAAAAAAAAGGTGAGTGAAATAACTCCTTTAAGCTCAGTCCTCTTTACAAAGGAACCTTGATTCTGTGCCCCAGTAACTTGATTTGCTGACTCATGAAACTAGCAAACATGTCACAAGAACAAGCAATAGTTTGTGTGTCTGGGATTTAAACCCAAAGCCCGCAAGTGATCAGAATTAGATGGAATAGAGTTTGCTCATTCTTACTAATCACTTTTTGTCTAATTTTCTTTGCATCCATATCTGGAGCAGTTTCAAAGTATTGACAGGAGTAGGGTAGGCAGACAGAGTAGAAAGAACTTCCTGGTGTTTTGTAGCAGACAATTTTTCCTACTCCAGGGCCAAAAACTATTTGTTTAACTCTTTGTAACCCTTTTCTCATCAAACCTCCTGACTAATGTAAGTAAGATCTGTGCATTTCAGCATTCAGATATAACAGATGTTAATATTTTCTCATGTTTGGTCCACATCTTTTATATTAGGAAATAAAATGTCACAGGTACTGCTGAAGCTCACTTTGTCTCCCTCCATGATCCCATTTTTCTTTCTTTTTCCAGAGGTAATCATTATCCTGAGGCTTAGTGTACCTTTCTTATCCATGTTTTACACTTTTACTATTACTATATGCATATATATTCATAAAAAACATGTACTATAGCCTGGTTTAAAGCCTTCCATAAATTGATTTATGTTCTACATTTCATTTTGCAACTTCCTTTCTTTTCTATCAACATTTTGTTTTGCAGGTTTATACATGTTGATGCAGTAGCCCTAGTTTATTCATTTTCACTGTAATATAGTGCTCTGATAGATGAAACCCCCCACCACAATCTATCTATCCATCTTTGTTTTGATGAACACTTAGATTCTCTTCATTTATCTTATTACAAACAATTCTGAAGTGAATGTGGTAGATTGCATTAACGGCTCCCTGTACTCATGTCCTTTGCCATATGACTTTGTGGTTCCTCTCACTAGAGTATGTTTTCCTGCCCCTTGACTTTGAGTTTGGCCATGTGATTTGCTTTGGCCAATGAAATGTTAGCAGGAATGACATGTTCAAAGGCTGGAGCAGTGCCTATATGATTGTGCTCGTCCTTTTGAGTCTCTGACATTGCCGTGAGCACAACACGCTTGGACTACTCTCTAGGCCCAGGAGGAGGATGAGATACATGGATCAGAGCAGGGGTGCCTGGCTGAGTGCAGCCTGTATCAGCTGGTCTCCAGGTGCATATGAACTATCGCAGCCAAGCTCAGTAGAGCCACCTAGATCAGCTAACCTCTAGCCAACCTACAGAAGCCCAAGCTCAATAAATGTTTCCTCTTGAATGCTGTTGAAATGTATTAGTTGTTTGTTATAAAACAGTAAACATTTTTCGTAAGTGAAAGAAAAGTTCTGATTTCTGCCTACAAATGAAATTGCTGAGTTACAACGGATATGAATTTTCATTTCCTCTAGATATTTCCAAATTCCTCTCGAAGGAATTGAACTAATTTATACTTCCACCAGTGGTATATCCCATTTTTCTACATTCTTATAGACACTTGTTAGGTTGTGTTTTTATTTCTCACTTCTTGCTACATTTCCCTATTTTCTAGTGAGGTTTACACTTACATTTGAGACTATTCTTCAGCCATGCCAGCTTGGATTTGACATGTGAGTAAAGAAGCCATCTTGGAAATGAATTCTCCAGCCCCAGCTGTTCTGGCCATCAGCCATTCAAGTCACTCCTAATCATTCAAGTTGTCCCAGCTGAGGCCCCAGACACTGGAGCAGAGAAGAGCCGTTTCTTTGCCCTTTCTGAATTTCTGACCTAGAGAATCCATGGGCATAACAAAATGTTTGTTGCTTTATACCACTAAGCTTTGGGGTGGCTTTTTATGCAACAATATATAACAGAAACACTGGCTCATCATTTCACCTGGTGTGCAACTCTTTTAGCCCCACTGTAGTGCAAAGGTTGGCCTCCAGCTGCCTCTGGCTGCTTGCGTAGCTGGAGCTCAGCAGGCCTGCAGCTTCACTCCTGGCTCACTGCTTTTAGTTATGACTTCATTTTCATCCAAGACAATTTTTGGTTTTGTTTTTGAACTCTTTATTTTGAATAGTTTTTCATACATATCACTCATTGCTGTGTGCCTGGAGTAGAGGTGGCAGGTCTCAAACCAATCTTACAACACCGCCATCTTGCCTGGTTTGCATTTTTGGCATAAGATGTCATCAAGCATGTGGTCAGTTCAGGCCCTTGGATCATATTTATACTTCATTCGTTCATTTATTATAAATGTTAATTAGCACTTAGCACCTACTATGTGCAAGCACTTTTCTAGACACACTATAGGATACCAAGAAGAGCTGGACATGTCCCAGGCTCTCAAACAGCTTACAGTCTGGTAAAGAGGATAAGGTGAATGCAAAGAACTGTAATAGCGCATAGAGTCATAAACTGCAGTATAAATGCAATGATGGACATATATAAAAAGTACTGTCACATGAAGAAGACAAATAGACCAATGTAAACCAAGTCAGCAGTGGTCCAAGAACCAAACTGGGCTATCTGCTCCGATGTGTCTGTGACACATTGGAGAGCTGAGCTGGAGCTGAACTCAGAGAACTGTAGGACCAGTCATGGGTTTACCTCCACTGTGCCTGTTACCACTGCCCAGATGGCCCTGAAATTGCTACCTCTTGTCTGGACCTCATGAAAGTTTCTTTCTCTCACATCTTTCCTGTCTCTGGTCAAAGTATCCACCAGTCTCCTAGAAATATGGATGTGAAAACTCAGAGTTGCCTTTCATGCTTCCTCTTATTTTCTCCTCTGTCTCTAGCATCCTATCAACTGTTCCCTTCAATCATCTCTTCAGTGCATTTATCTACTCATCCCATAACCACCACCCTAATGCTGGTCTTCACCAGCTTTACTGCCCAATGTATATTTGGCATATCTAATTCTAGGCTTTCACATTTCCCATTCCTTGGGCCAGATTCTTCTCCTTCAATGTCCCATTTATTATGCTCCCTGCCAGCTTCAAAACCTTCAAAAACTTCCCCATTTTGTACTGTATCTCAAGTAAACTCCTTAGTTGGACCTAAAGGCCTTCCCTAAATCAGTCATACTCTCATCAAAGTGTGCAATTTTCTTGGTGATACTGGGACCATCTTCTCTTTGTCATGAGCATTTATTCTCATATTCACAGTGTTTTCCATGCTGCCTAATGTCTGGAAGTTCCTTGCTTGTTATTGATATTTTTAAGGCATTTTTCTTCAAGAGTTTCTGTTATGAAATATTTTCTTGTCTTTTAAAACTTTCACATAAAAAACTACTGAAAGAACCGAGGGTGCTGTCATGCAAGGAAATGTTGAAGAATGGTCTGAACAGAAGAGAACAGCATAGTGGTTAAGTAGAGTCCATAACAGGCCATGGAAGGAGGTTAGGCAGATGCTATTGTCGTCATTTCCTAGGTCAATTGAGGCTTAGGGAATCTGGTTATTTATTTATGGTCACAAAGCTAGCCAACATCTAAACAAGGCCTGAGCCGTACATAACCCTCTGAACCCAGAAAGAGTTCAGTACCATATCAGAGTTAGACACTGTGTATGTAGTCAATTGATAGAAGTCTCCTGAAGATACATGTCTGTTCAAAATGAGAAGCAACTTTCCAACAATTAAAGTTATGTAAGAGCAGAATGAGTAATCTTATTTTAAAAATGAGTTTTGTATATATTAGAAGCAAAGGTGGGATAATGGGAAGAGTTTTTATGTTTGGAAGGGAGAAGATATAACCTTTAAGATCCTTTTGAAGGATAAAGTTCTGTGATTGCCAGCTTGTTTGTAAATGCTGCTTTTACCTGAGAGTAAAAGCTCAATAAAAGTGGAGAAGGGAGGGAGGAGGGATGTGAGGGAACTAATGTTTATTTCATAAGTATTATAGGTGACATCCTAAGGGATTTACATTTTTATTTAATCCTTACAGCAACCCAGTGGAATAGGTTTTTGTTATCACCACTCTAAACGCACACACAAAAAAATCAAGGTTAAGAGAGGCTAATAAATTTGCCCAAGACAACAAAACTGATAAGTGAATAAAGTGGAATTCAAGCCAAATAGAGGAAGGAAGGGGAATGAAGTCGAGTGTGTATTCCCCCAACTCCCTACGTGTGGGGTCTCCAAGGCTGACTGTTTGTCTGAACCATAAGGGTCAGGTGCCCTCTCCAACGGCCATTTTCTTTTTACCACATCATGTTGAATCTGGTGGAACTTGAAAAAAAAAAGCTTATTATTTGATTGCTAATAAGGAATCAAATGAATAGACAGAGAACAAAACAAAAAAAGAGAATTAAGCCAATGTATTGGCAGGTCAGAATTTTATTGCTTTTGGCAAAAGTTTGCTATGTGATCTATACAGCAAGAGTAGATGCCAAAGGATATTTAACATAACGTTTAAAATTCAATGCAAACAAACTATAATTATAGGAGCTATTTAGAATCATTATCCTAAAGATATTTCTGACCAAACATAGAGGGATCTAAAGTAGCTTTAGTTCTAAGTGCAATGTAACTTGAGCCTGCAGTAGGTAACATGTATCTGCTTTAAAGAGCCAGCAACTCACCTTTTCTGGTATCATTGAGGACTAGATAGTTCTTAAATTACTTTCAAGAAACTCTGGTTTGAGTACAGATATGTGGAGCAAATTAAGAGATAATGTCAAACATCTGCTCTTCAAGTATCTCCACTTATTTATGTTCACTTGTCTTGAGACATCCACCGGCACCTGCCTTCAGCCCTGGTGATGGCTGCTTTGGATGTGGAGTGCTGGAGAGGTGTGCTTGGCTGGGTGGTTTGGTCTACCATGATAACTTTTCCACATGGAAAATACAGTATCCGAAGTAATCAGCCTGAGGGACATGGTGTTTTGATTGAAAATCCACTCAAATAAACTGATGTATTATTGAAGAAAAAATAGCCTGTGTAAGATTTGAAATAAGTTTGTATTTTAAAAGTAATGCCTATGATTCTCTGGCTGGATACCATCAGCTGATGGTTCTCATAGGAAACCCAAGCTGGGGGGAGTTTTATTATGGTCGTATGAGTGTGAGAGCTCCTGGAGCAGGGCAGAATTTCTGCCCGTGTTATGGTATTGGAGCAGAAAGAGAGGTGGCCAATGTAAAAACTTTGCAAGTAAAATGTTCATTATGGTTTTTAAGTTTGAATTCCATGTATCATTTCAGTTTCAAGCCCTTGGTGCATAAAGTCTATAAGGTGCTTTGGATGATTTTTAGTACAGAATTGATTATGTGGTTAACTTTAAACAAACTAGCATTTTAGTGCTGACTGAAGGATTTTAGATTTTACTCTTTAGTGTAGGCTCCCAGGAAAGTGTGTGTGTGTGTGTGTGTGTGTGTGTGTGTGTGTGTGTTAAAGCCTAGATTTTTAAATTCCTAAAAGTGAATATTTAAATATCCTTCATTGTCTGTCTGATAGTAAATACCAGACTGGTTTTCTAAATGGTCACTTTGGCTTGTAACTTTTGAAATAGTCATGAGTTTAGAAAGCAGTCAATCAGGGTCTATGAAATTAAAATAAAATAGGCCATAGAGTCAGCAGACAGAAGAATAAAGAATCTTTGAAATCTAATTGAGGAAGGGAAACAATTGGCTCAAAGACATCCAAATTACATCATCAAGCTAGAAATCAAGTCTGGGGACTAAGGATATAGTAGATGCCAAATGTCTTCTGTTAACCGCTGCAGACCCTCTTTCCACTCCCTTTCTGCCATAATCTGTGCCTTGGGAGTCAGACCTGCACTGAACATGCTAACAGGCTCCTTTGCCCCCTGACTTCCATTTGGTTTAGGTTAACGGGAAGTACTGGAAGAACCTAGAGGAAGAAGGTGTTTATTCCACGGGCTCCTTCCCTCTGGGTTCTCTGAAAGCAAATGGAAGGGCTCCACTCCTGTCAGGAGGCCCTTCCCACATATCCCGCCCTGTCTCACTTTCCCCTCTTCCTTGCCCCTTCAGGTCTAGGGGTGGTGAGATCCCTAGACCCCTGCCTGGGTGCTGGGTACTGCACTACTCCTGTTACTACTATTGCTACTATTGTTAATAGCCCAATTATTAAACTCTTCTCAAATTATCTTCTTTTTAAATTTTAGTATGTATTCTGCTTTCTGCATAGTTTTAACCCTTGAACCATAAAAATAAACAGAAAGAAAGAAAGGAACGAGGAAGGGAGCAAGGGAAGGAAAGGAAGAGAGAGGAAAAAGAATGAAACCAGAGCTGTGTGCTTTGTAGTGTCTCTGCGAACTTACTAAATCAGAGTAAGAGACATTTGTTAAAGTGAGTCTCTTGGACAATTCCTGAGGGCAAAGTCTCAGCTATGGCTGAGCCACTGAGGGAGCATCATGGTATTGCAGGGGTGCCTTCATACTTGATTGCACGAAATAACAGAGAGGTAAACATTGGTCACTTGATAATTGTCCTTCTCTGAGACTAGCTTGTTCTGGCGGTGGATGCTATCGGATTCTCCGCAGCCTCTGTGCTCATTCAATATGTCTTTGTAACACATCTTGGAGCTTTATTAGGCAAGAGGTGCCCGGGTTTAGTTTTTGCCCTTTTAATTATTTAGACAATAGCTTTTTTCTTTTCTGGCTAAATTGAGTGTTCAGGATTTGAACTCAAAAGGGTGGAGACGCACTTAGTAATTCTGAAGGCAATACATCCTTCTGGAAGGTCTTGCCTAAGGGAAAAGATCTTTTTGTTTCCTTCTTGTTTGAATAAAAGAGGTGAATTGAATGTATCCATTAAAACATAGATAAATTCAAGGGAAAAATATAGTTAATAAGCTATCTACTTGGGTGTCAAATTTTAGTAACAACATATTCATAGATTATTTTTGGCAAACATTTCACAGGCAATTTATAGAGTGCGTTAGGCTAGCCAATCAGGTCTTTAAAGCATTCAAGAAATTATTCAGGGTCCATTTGGTGCACAGCCTTGGACCAGGCAAAAGGGACCCAGTGTTGATCCAGAGAGACAAGATTCCTGCTCTCAAAGGGCTTGCACGCTGGCTGACACATAGATGGCTGAGAAAAATCCATTGCTCCCACATGAAGTTTGTAGTGACTAGCAGACACTTTTATTATATTTCAGCCTCAAGTTCAACAAGCCTCACAGGATTCATCAAATACAGATTTTTTTCACCCTTCATCCATGTGGGTGGCTTCCACGTTTTTTTCTTGCTTTCTGAACTTTATATTTTTGTCATTAAGTACTTTCATCTTTGAAATGGTTACTGTATCAAAAACAAGTTCAACCAAACCCAGCTGTACAGTGAGCATGAAATACTTATTACACCTCTCAGGACTGCAAGTTTAGGGCACAGGGATGTTTACTCCCTTTTTTCCTGGGTGAATGTTTGGTTTGTGAGTCGTTTCCAATTACAATACCAGGCAGCCAAGTATCTAGGAAGGACAGTAACTTTCCAGGTTTGCAATGAACAAGATGTGCCCCAAGCAATATCTGGTAGGAATCATCCTGCATAGCTTTCTTCTATTATCTTTCTCTGACCTGAGAGGCATTCTGCTTCGCCTTCAAAAGGACTTTTACAAGCCAGATGTTCAACCCATATTGTATTTTGTGACTTTGGAAAGAAATCTGAGCACCTGGACAAGCGCTAGGAGGAGTAAAATGTTTAAAGAATGGTAAGAAAACGCCCAACTCACACAGTCCATTATAAGCACGAGGCACCAGAGTGTGATGAGTCCTTCCATTGTTAGATCAAACAAAGCAGCAACAACTTCCTTTGTTTTCATCACTGATATTTCTATACAGCTGCAGGTTTTTAAAAGATCACAAAGAAACTATAGTTCATGAAAAGTGCTATATTATGCGCGATATCTGTGATTTTAAAAAAGCAAGATTTCATTATCTTAAAGACACTGAAAATACATCCGCTCGGAAAATTCATCTAATTTAGGAGTGAATCACTGTCTGGATTAAGTCCTAGCATTGGTCCGCACAGTTCAATCTGACTGTTCTGTAAATATAACTAAATTCAATGGTCTCCATCAGCTGGAAGATAAAATTTTAAGCAGACAAAGCGTTTTGTCCATTCCATACTTCTCTTTTTCTTTCCTCTTCATGCCCTATTCCCTGTAACTCTTTCTATCCATTAAAAATCAAGTTCAGGAAAACTCTTTCAGACTGAAATGTACATGACTGGGTAGTTAAGAGGTCTCACAGAGTGTGTGCACTTCCACTGGATGTAAAGAAGTCAATCTCCAGCAGAGATTTAGGGTGCCAAGGAGTAAAGGGAGGAGATGGGGGCAGTGGTCCTCCCTGACTGTCTTGCTGCCTCATCAGTTTGATACATGTGGTGCCGACCAGCACCACGCATGTACATGGATGGTGGTGACAATGGGGTAAGGTGGATGCTGCTGCCAATGTCCTATATGCTAGTTTTTAAAGAAGAATGAATGCTTCCAGGTCTGCCTGGGATGGAACACCAAGTCTTATAGCTCACATAGGTATTTTAGAAGAAAGAAAAATGGCGTTGAAAACGTCACAACTTTGCTTCCTATATCTTGGCTGATTTGTTTTTCTAAGACCAGCCGAGCGGGCACAAAAGAACCAGCGAGTAGGCAAGTGTAGGAGCAAAACTGCACATTTATTTTGGTCACCTAGCTTCAGGGAAAGAAGGTGGGTAGGGAGAAGTCTGTCGGCCTCCCGCAAAGGAGGCCGGCAGAGTCCCCGGGTGGGGCTCTCGGACGGAGTTCCCACAGTCCTGACATCCGACAGGAGTGGGGCTGTGAGAGGGCCGCGTGGCTCACTGGCGTAGAGCAGCTTTTCTAGGAGTGGGAGGGCAATAGGCGGGGCACGGGGGGTGTCGGGGGGCGTTCCGCAGGTGCGACCAGGTAAATCTTGGTCTCTTCAGATTGACGTCACCTGGCGCATGCCCGTTTGATCTGTACCTTCCCGGGCGTCGGCTGCATTTTCGCGCGGGCGGGAAGAGCTGGTGGTGAAGAAGAACCCGGAAGTGCAGCATCTTGCCTCCGTTCGTCCAAACATTGGCCACCTCTGCATGTGTATATAACACAATGCAGCAAGTCTGGCTCATTTGTTTCTCCCATTGAGTAGAAAGGAACGTCTCTCCCTGGATGTCAGAGAAGGAGATGCCAAGAAACAAAAGATGGAGACAGATCACTTATAGTTATGAATATGGGCTCCCGAGCCAGACTGCATGGGTTCAAATCTTGACTCTTCAGGTTTGTGACTTTGGGCAAGTTAGTCAACTTTTCTGTGCTTTAGCTTCATAACCTATAAAATGAAGAAAATACTAGTACTGGCCTCATATGTGTGTTGAGAATTATTTATATGACGTGCTTAGAATATTGCCTAGGACATGGGAAGTGTTGTGTATTGATAATAATTTTAAAATGATTATAATATTGTTCTTAATGGGGACCTCTGAGATTCCAGAGCCCACTATTTTAACTGCTCTTTCTCTAGGACCCGTACCCTCAGCCCCAGTCTCCCTTGGCTGTATTCTCCTGGCAGTACTCCAGCGCTGATCTCAGAGCTCATAATTTGAGCTACTGAGTGAGTTCTGCTGAAGAAAACATCACAGTGCAGCAGATTTGTGTCACCACACATTTGTGAGCACCAATTTCAACAGGCTCCTAACACCACCAGAAATTCTGTTTCTCTGCCTCATTCTCCATAAAAACTAGTATTTCTTTTTTTTCATTTTAGAAGAAGCCAATTTTATCAAACATTTCAAATAAATTTGTGTCGTTGTTAAATTCCAAGGTCAAGTCAATAATACAGAGATACAGAGTGACTTAGAGAAAATATTCTAGACTAGAATTCATGATTTCTTTAAGTGATCAAAAGTTGATGTGTTTAACAAAAAATAGCTAAATAGAATTTTATGTAGGCTGGGTACAGTGGCTCAGGTCTGTAGTCCCAGCACTTTGGGAGGCTGAGGTGGGTAGATAGCTTAAGTCCAGGAGTTTGAAACCAGCCTGGGCAACATGGAACATCCCTGTCTCTACAAAACATACAAAAGTTAGCTGGTCATTGTGGTGTGCACGGGTAGTCCCAGATACTCAGGAGGATGAGGCGGGAGGATCACCTGAGCCCAGGAGGTCGAGGCTGCAGTGAGCTGTGATTGCAATGCCATACTCCAGCCTGGGTGTCGGAGTGAGACCCTGTTTCAAAAAAAAAAAAAAAAGAATAAATAAATAAATATAATTGTATGCAAATTACATACATGCTTATACTATAATCCATTGTGGCCAGGCAATAATAGGCTTCAAAGGTTTAACAAAAATTAATAGATGAGGATTGAAATTGGCAATGAAGAACTAGTATTTCCAGCCTTGCCTGGTCCCTTCCAGTCTCTAGCTTCCTATCTTCATCCCTTATTCTCAGTGGATAATCTTGCTTCCCACCTCATAAGAAAAGAGATGCGAGAATGGAATTATAATTATGCTGCTTCCAAATCCACAAACGTACTTGCATTTCTTACCCTGGGAGAAATGCCTCTTCTCCCTTTAGGATGCTGGGAAGGATCCCCTTCTCTCCCACTTCTGCAGGGATCCCTTCATTAGTTATTCACCTTCCTTCTTATATTTTCAGTATGTCCTTTTCCAGTGGTTCCTTTTCCCATCTGCATCTAGATAAACTGGAGTCTCACTACATACACACACACACACACACACACACACACACACACACACATACACGCACACACACACACACACATACACATACATACACACACACACGCCTTTTCTTAATACCAGGGCCCCTTGCAGCCAAGGACCAAGCAATCTCCCCCTTTCTATTCTATTCATAACCAAACTTTTTTTTAAGTCTACTTTTGTATTCTTTAACATAATTTTAAAAATTCATTATTAATATTATTTTTGATTACAAGTCATAATTATAGACATCTATAGCATACAACATGATGTTTTGATATATGTATACAAGGTGACATGATTAAATCTAGTGAATTAACATATCCATCACCTTGCTTCCCTACCATTTCTTATGGTGAGACATTTGAAATTTACTCTCTTACTCTCTTAGTTATTTTGAAATATAAACTACATTATTATTGATAATAGTTGTGCAGTAGATCTCAAAACCTTTTTCTCCTGTCTTTGTGAAACTTTGTACCCTTTGATCCACAACTCATTCCATCCCTCTCCATGCCCCACTCCAGGCTCTGGTAACTGCTATTCTACTCTCGACTTCTATGAGTTCAGCGCTATTAGATTCCACGTATAAGTGAGATCATGTGGTATTTTTCTGGGCCTGGCTTATTTCATTTAGCATAATTTCTTCCAGATTCATCCATATTGTCACAATTGACAGGATTTCCTCCTTTTTAAAGGCTAAATAGTATTCCATTGTGTATACTTACCACATTTTCTTTTTTTAAAAAAATTTACTTTTTATTTTACTAGGTTTGGGGGTTATGGGTGGTGTTTTGTTACATGAATAAGTTCTTTAGTGGTGATTTCTGAGATTTTGGTGCACTCATCGCTTGAGCAGTGTACATAGTACCCAATGTGTAGTATTTAAAAAAAAATTATTTTGGGAGGCCGAGGTGGGCCAATCATGAGGTCAGGAGTTCGAGACCAGCCTGGTCAACATGGTGAAACCCTATCTCTACTAAAGATAGAAAAAATTAACCTGGCCTGGTGGCGCATGCCTGTAATCCAAGCTACTTGGGAGGCTGAGGCAGGAGAATTGCTTGAACCCAGGAGGCACAGGTTGCAGTGAGCCGAGGTCACACCATTGCACTCCAGCCTGGGTGACAGGGTGAAACTCCATCTCAAAAAATATATATTATATTACTTTTTAATTTTTTATTTCCATAGATTTTTGGGGAACAGGTGGTATTTGGTTACATGAATAAGTTATTTAGTGGTGATTTCTGAGATTTTGGTGTGCCCATCGCCCAGGCAGTGTACACAGTACCCAATGTGTAGTCTTTTTAAAAAAATTACAATTATTAATTTTTAATTTCCATAGGTTTTTGGGGAACAGGTGGTATTTGGTTACATGAGTAAGTTCTTTAGTGGTGATTTGTGAGATTTTGGTGCACCCATCACCTGAGCAGTATACACTGAGCACAATCGGAAGTCTTTTATCCTTCACCCACTTCTGACCCTTTCCCCTGAGTGCCCAAAGTCCAATGTATTATTCTTATGCCTTTGCACCCTCATAGCTTAGCTCCCACATATGAGTGAGAACATACAATGTTTGGTTTTCCATTTCTCAGTTACATCACTTAGAATAACAGTCCAATTCCATCCAGGTTGCTATGAATGTCATTATTAACATTTCGTTTCTTTTTCATGGCTGAGTAGTATTCCATGGTGCATATATGTATATATATATATATAATCACATTTTCATTTTTTTGGCTTTCCAATTGTATATCAATCAGGCACTTTCAGTAGATTTTTATAATTTATTAAAATTTGGCTCTATGTTAAAATATCTGGTGGCTTTTTTTTTTTTTATACTTTAAGTTCTGGGATACATATGCAGAACATGCAGGTTTGTTACATAGGTATACACATGCCATGGTGGTTTGCTGCACCCATCAACCCCTTATCTATGTTAGGTATTTCTCCTAATGCTATCCCTCCTGTAGGCCCCCACCTCCCAACAGGCCCCAGTGTGTGCTGTTGCCCTCCCTGTGTCCATGTGTTCTCATTGTTCAACTCCCACTTATGAGTAAGAACATGCAGTATTTGGTTTTCTGTTCCTGCGTTAGTTTGCTGAGAATGATGTTTTCCAGCTTCATTCCCTGCAAAGGACCTGAACTCATTCATTTTTATGGCTGTATAGTATTCCATGGTGTATATGTGCCACATTTTCTTTATCTAGTCTATCATTGATGGGCATTCGGGTTGGTTCCAAGTCTTTGCTGTTGTAAATAGTGCTGCAATAAACATATGTGTGCATGTGTCTTTATAGTAGAATGATTTATAATCCTTTGGGTATATACCCAGTAATAGGATTGCTGGGTCAAATGGCATTTCTAGTTCTAGATCTTTGAGGAATTGCCACACTGTCTTCCACAATGGTTGAACTAATTTATACTCCCACCAACAGTTTAAAAGTGTTCCTATTTCTTCCTATCCTCTCCAGCATCTGTTGTTTCCTTAGTTTTTAATGATTGCCATTCTAACTGGCGTGAGATTGTATTTCACTGTGGTTTTGATTTGCTTTTCTCTAATAATGAGTGATGATGAGATTTTTTTCATATGTTTGTTGGTTGCATAAATGTCTTCTTTTGAGAAGTATCTGTTCATATCCTTTGCCTACTTTTTGATGGAGTTGTTTGTTTGTTTTTCTTGTGAATTTGTTTAAGTTCCTTGTAGATTCTGGATTTAGTCCTTTGTTAGATGGATAGATTGCAAAAATGTTCTCCCATTCTGTAGGTTGCCTGTTCACTCTGAGGATAATTTCTTTTGCTGTGCTGAAGCTCCTTGGTTTAATTAGATCCCATTTGTCAATTTTGGCTTTTGTTGCCATTGCATTTGGTGTTTTAGTCATGAAGTCTTTGCCCATGCCTATTTCCTAAATGGTATTGCCTAGGTTTTCTTCTAGGGTTTGTATGGTTTTAGGTCTTATGTTTAAGTCTTTAATCCATCTTGAGTTAATTTTTGTATAAGGTGTAAGGAAGGGGTCCAGTTTCAGTTTTCTGCATATGGCTAGCCTGTTTTCCCAACACCATTTATTAAATAGGGAATCCTTTTCCTATTGCTTGTTTTTGTCTGGTTTGTCAAAGATCAGATGGTTGTAGATGTGTGACATTATTTCTGAGGGCTCTGTTCTGTTCCATTGGTCTATATATCTGTTTTAGTACCAGTACCATGGTGTTTTGGTTATTGTAGCCTTGTAGTATAGGTTGAAGTCAAGTAGCATGATGCCTCCAGCTTTGTTCTTTTTGTTTAAGATTGTCTTGGCTATACAGGCTCTTTTTTGGTTCCACATGAAATTTAAAGTTGCTTTTTCTAATTCTGTGAAGAAAGTCAATGGTAGCTTGATGGGGATAGCATTGAATCTATGAATTACTTTAGGCAGTATGGCCATTTTCACAATATCGATTCTTCCTATCCATGAGCGTGGAATATTTTTCCATTTGTTTGTATCCTCTCTTATTTCATTGAGCAGTGGTTTGTAGTTCTCCTTGAAGAGGTCCTTTATATCCCTTGTACATTGTATTCCTAGGTATTTTATTCTCTTTGTAGCAACTGTGAGTGGGAGTTCACTCATGATTTGGCTCTCTGTTTGTCACTTGTTGGTGTATAGGAATGCTTGTGATTTTTGCACATTGATTTTGTATCCTGAGA
>NW_012116266.1:9164487-9186511 GCF_000951035.1 Colobus angolensis palliatus
AGGAATGCTTGTGATTTTTGCACATTGATTTTGTATCCTGAGATTTGCTGAAGTTGCTTATCAGCTTAAGGAGATTTTGGGCTAAGATGATGGGGTTTTCTAAATATACAATCATGTCATCAGCAAATAGGGACAATTTGACTTCCTCTCTTCCTATTTGAATGCCCTTTATTTCTTTCTCTTGCCTGATTGCCCTGGCCAGAACTTCCAATACTATGTTGAATAGGACTGGTGAGAGAGGGCATCCTTGTCTGTGCCAGTTTTCAAAGGGAATGCTTCCAGCTTTTGTCCATTCAGTATGATATTGGCTGTGGGTTTGTCATAAATAGCTCTTATTATTTTGAGATATGTTCCATCAATGCCTACTTTATTGAGAGTTTTTAGCATAAAAGGGTGTTGAATTTTATCGAAGGCCTTTTCTGCATCTACTGACATAATCATGTAGCTTTTGTCATTGGTTCTGTTTATGTGATGTATTATGTTTATTGATTTGCGTATGTTGAACCAGCCTTGCAGCCCAGGGATGACACTGACTTGATTGTGGTGGATTTTTGATGTGCTTCTGGATTTGGTTTGCCAGTAATTATTTGAGGATTTTTGCTTCAATGTTCATCAGTGATACTGGCCTGAAATTTTCTTTTTTTGTTGTGTCTCTGCCAGGTTTTGTCATCAGGATGATGCTGGCCTCATAAAATGAGTTAGGGAGGATTGCCTCTTTTTCTATTGTTTGGAATAGTTTCAGAAGGAATGGTACCAGCTCCTCTTTGTACCTCTGGTAGAATTTGGCTGTGAATCCATCTGGTTCTGGGCTTGTTTTTGGTTGATAGGCTATTAATCACTGCCTCAATTTCAGAACTTGTTATTAGTCTACTCAGGAATTTGACTTCTTCCTGGTTTAGTCTTGGAAGGGTGTATGTGTCCAGGAATTTATCCATTTCTCCTAGATTTTCTAGTTTATCTGCATAGAGGTGTTTATAGTATTCTCTGATGGTAGTTTGTATTTCTGTGGGATCAGTGGTGATATCCCCTTGATCATTTTTTATTGTGTCTGTTTGATTCATCTCTCTTTTCTTCTTTATTAGTCTGGCTAATTTACCTTTGCATTTTTTTTTTTCAGTTTCATTTAGTTCTGCTCTGATCTTTGTTCTTTTTTTCCGGCTGGTTTGGTTTTGGATTGTTCTTGTGTCTTCAATTCCATGAGCTGTTGTTACCAGTGGAAGGTGTCCAGGTTCTTGGCATCTTGAAGAAAGAATTGGACAAAATGCACAAAGTGAGGAAAGCAAAATCAGAGATTTATTGAAAATGAAAGTACACTCCACAGTGTGGGAGTGGGCCCAAGCATAGGAGCTCAAAAGCCCCAGTGACAGAATTTTCCAGGGTTTCAATACTCTAGAGGTTTTCCTTTTGTTACTTGGTGTATGCTCTATGTAAATAAAGAGAATGAAGTGAAGTTACATTCATTTACTTGGAATGTGCCCTATGTAAATGGAGAGGATGTTACTTGTTGTGTGTGATCTATGTAAATGGAGAGGATGAATGTGAAGTTACAAAGTGTAAATGGAGAAGATTTTACTTGGTGTGTGTGGTCTATGTAAATGGAGAGGGTGAATGTAAAGTTACAAAGTGTAAATGGTGTAAATGGAGAGGATAAAGTGAAGTTACAAAGCCATTCACATTCCTGTCATTGCTGAAGTGCTGAAGTGCTGAAATGTTGACTTAGTTCTAGGAAGTCAGCATGGATCAACCTTATGTTCCCTGTCTCCAGGCCTTATTCTCCTGCCTCAATGTGACCTTAGATTGTCTATTTGTGCCCTTTCAGACTTTTTGGTGTAGGCATTTAACGCTATAATTTTTCCTCTTAGCATCACTTTTGCTGTATTCCAGAGGTTTTGATAGGTTGTGTCATTATTATCATTGAGTTCAAAGTTCAAATTTTTAAATTTCCATCTTGATTTCATTGTTGACCCAACGATCATTCTGGAGCAGGTTATTTAATTTGCATGTATTTGCATAGTTTTGAGGGTTCCTTTTGGAGTTAACTTCTAATTTTATTCCACTGTGGCCTGAGAGAGTACTTGATATAATTTCAACTTCCTTGAATTTACTGAGACTTGTTTTGTGCACTATTATGTGGTCTACCTTGGAGAATGCTGCATGTGTTGATGAATAGAGTATATATTCTGCAGTTGTGTAGAATGTTTCTTAAACATCTGTTAAGTCCATTTGTTAGAGGGTATAGTTTAGGTCTGTTGTTTCTTTGTTGACTTTCTCTCTTGATGACCTGTCTAGTGCTGTCAGTGGGGTGTTCAAGTCACCCACTATTACTGTGTTGCCATCTATCTCATTTCTTAGGTCTAGTAGTAATTGTTTTATAAATTTCCAATATTAGGTGCATGTATATCTAGGATTGTGATATTTCCCTGACCACCACAGAACAACCCCCTTTGACTAATTTTCCATTACCTACCCAAATCCTATAAAACGGCCCCACCCCGTCTCCCTTCACTGACTCTCTTTTCTGACTCAGCCTGCCTGCACCCAGGTGAAGTAAACTGCCTTGTTGCTCACATAAAGGCTGTTTGGTGGTCTCTTCACATGGACTCACATGAAAGAACATCCTTTTCCACCCCTTTACTTGAAGTTTATGTGAGTCCTTATGTGTTAGGTGACTCTCCTGAAGACAGCAGAAACTTGGTTGGTGAATATTTGTCCAGTCTACCATTCTGTATCTTTTAAGTGGAACATTTAGACCATTTACATTCAACATTAATATTGAGACGTGAGGTACTATTCTATTCATCATGCCGTTTGTTTCCTGAATACCTTTTTTTAAATTGTGTTATATAGGTCCTGTGAGATTTATGCTTTAAGGAGGTTCCATTTTGATGTGTTTTGAGGATTTGTTTCAAGATTTAGAGCTCCTTTTAGCAGTTCTTGTAGTGTCAGTTTGGTGGTGGTGAATTGTCTCAGAATTTGTTTGTCCTGGAGGAAAACTGCATCTTTCCTTCATTTATGAGGCTTACTTTCACTGGATACAAAATTCTTGGCTGATAATTGTTTTGTTTAAGGAGGCTAAAACTAGAACCTCAAACCCTTCTAGCTTGTAGGGTTTCTGCTGAAAAATCTGCCGTTAAACTGATAGGTTTTCCTTTATAGGTTACCTGATGCTTTTGCCTCACAGCTCTTAAGATTCTTTCTTTCATCTTGACTTTAGATAACCTGGAGACTATGTGCCTAGGTGATGATCCTTTTGTGATGAATTTCTTATATTTTGATTTCTAGACCCTAGCAAGGCTGGGGAAATTTTCCTTGGTTATTCTCTCAATATGTTTTCCAGATTTTAGATTTCTCTTCTTCCTTGGGAACACCAATTATTCTTAGGTTTGGACACTTAATATAGTCCCAAACTTCTTAACTTCTTGGAGGCTTTGTTCATTTTTTTTTTGTTTTTGTTTTTGAGATGAGATTTTGCTCTTGTCACCCAGGCTGGAGTGAAATGGCACAATCTTGGCTCACTGAAACCTCCGCCTCTTGGGTTCAAGCAATTCTCTTGCCTCAGCCTCCCAAGTAGCTGGGATTACAGGTGCCTACCACCAAGCCCACCTAATTTTTGTATTTTTAGTAGAGATAGGGTTTCACCATGTTGAGCAGGCTCGTCTTGAACTCCTGACGTGAGGTGACCCATCCACTTTGGCCTCCCAAAGTGTCAGGATTACAGTATGAGCGACTGCACCTAGTCTGTTTATTTATTTTTTCTTAATTCTTTTTTCTTTGTCCTTGACGGATTGAGTTAATTCAAAAGCCTTGTCTTCAAGCTTGAAAGTTCTTTCTTCTGCTTGTTGGATTCTATCACAGATTTTCCAATGCATTTTGCATTTCTCTAAGTGTGTCCTTGATTTCCAGAAGTTGAGAAGTTTTTTTGTATATGCTAGCTACTTCACTGAAGGTTTTTCATTTCATATCCCATATCATGTTTTTAATTTCAAGTTGTACTTCACCTTTCTCTGGTGCCTCCTTGATTAGCTTAATAATTGACCTTCTGAATTCTTTTTCTGGCAATTCAGAGATTTTGATTTGGTTTAGGTCCATTGCTGGTAAGCTGGTGTGATCTTTTGGGGGTGTTAAAGAATCTTGTCTTGTCATATTACCAGAATTGTTTCTCCAGTTCCTTTTCATTTAGGTAGACTATGTCAGAGGGAAGATCTGGGACCCCAGGGCTGCTGTTCAGATTCTTTTGTTCCACAGGGTACTCCCTTGATGGGGTGTTCTCCCCCTTCTGCTAGGGATGGGGCTTCCTGAGAGCTGAACTGTGATGATTGGTTTTGCTCTTCTGGGTCTGGCCCCCAGTGGAGCTACCAGGCTCCGGGCTGGTATTGGTGAGTATCTGCAAAGAGTCCTGTGGTGTGATCCATCTTCAGGTCTTTCAGCTGTGGATACCAGCACCTGCTCCAGTGGAGGAAGCAGGGAAGTGAAGTGGACTCTGTGAGGGTCTTTGGTTGTATTTTTTTTTTTTTTTTTTAGTGCACTGGTTTTATGTTGGTTGGCCTCCAGCCAGGAGGTGGCACTTTCAAGAGTGCATCAACTGTGGTACTACGGGGAGGAAGTGAAGTTGCCCTGGGGTCGCCTGGTTACATGTTCAGCTTTCTCAGGTGGTGGGCAGGGCCTTAGAGCTCCCAAGAGATTATGTCCTTTGTCTTCGACAACCGGGGTGGGTAGAGAAAGACCACCAGGTTGGCACAGGGATACATGTGTCTGAGCTGAGACTCTCTTTGGGTGAGGCATGCTGCAGCTGCTGTAGGGGCTGGGCGCGTGGTTCCCAGGCCAATGGAGTTTTGTTCCCAGGGGGATTACAGCTGCCTCTGCTAAGTCACACAGGTTGCCAGGGAAGTGGGGTAAAGCTGGCAGTCACAGGCCTCACCCTGTTGCCACACAGCTTGCAGTCCTAAGGGCTGGTTTCACTCCCACCGTGCTCCTCCAACTGTATCAAGTCCAGGCAGCCAGTGACCAGGGCTGAGGACTTTCCCCAGACCATGAGCCTCCCCGCTGAGAAAGCAAGCGGACTCACAGCTTTTTGGCATCTGGGGAGTCTGCAGAAGTGATCCAGTTCCTTCAAAGGGTCTGTGGATTCTCTTGGCTTTCCAGGTATGTTGCTGTGGTAGTTCATGGAGCAAAAGTTCACAATATGAGTCTCCGCATGCGGCTCTGTCTGTCCAAGAGGGAGCCGCAAGCTAGTCCTGCCTCCTATCTGCCATCTTAATCCTGTACCACATTTTCTTTATCCATTCATCTACTTACAGACCTTTAGGTTGGTTTCGTATCTCGGTTATTGTGAACAATGCTGCAATGTTCATAGGAGTGCAGGTAGTCCTTTGACATATTGATTTCAGTTCCTTTGTATATATATCCAAAGTGGGATTACTGCATTGCATGGTAGTTCTGTTTTTAGTTTACTGAGGAACCTGCATACTGCTTACCAAAGTGTCTGTACCAATTTACATTCCCACCAACAGTGTATAAGGGTTCCCTTTTCTCTGCTTCCTCTTCAATACTTATCTCGAGCTTTTTGGTAAAAGCCATTTGAAAAACTGTGATGTCTCATTGTGGTTTTAACTTGTGTTTCCCTAATGATTAGTGGTGCTGAGAATTTTTCACATACCTGTTACCGTTTGTGTGTCTTCTTTTGAAAAATAGTCAGGTCCTTTAGCCAATTTTCAACTAGCATATTTATTTTCTTGCTGTTGAGTTGTTTGGGTTCCTTATATATTTTGGGTATTAACTTCTTATTAGATGTATGGTTTGTAAATATTTTCCCTCATTCTTTGGGTTGTCTCTTCACTCTTTTAATTGTTCCCTTTGCTGTGCAGGAACTTGTTAGTTTGATGACATCAATTTGTCTACTTTTACTTTCGTTTCCTGTGCATTTGGAATCCTATCCAAAAAATCATCGCCCGGACCAATGTAGTGGAGCTTTCCCCCTGGGTTTTCTTCTGGAAGTTTTAAAGTTTCAGGTCTTAGATTTAAGTCTTTAATCCATATTGAGTTGACTTTTGTATATGGTGTAAGGTTCTAATATCAAGATAAAGGTCTAATATCATTCTTCTGTATGTGGATATCTAGTTTTTCAACAACATTTATTGAAGATATTTTCCTTTCCACATTGTGTTTTCTTGGCACTTTTGTCAAAAATCAGGCTGGGCGCAGTGGCTTACACCTGTAATCTCAGCACTTTGGGAGGCCAAGGCGAGCAGATCACCTGAGGTCAGGAGTTCGAGACCAGCCTGGCCAAATGGTGAAAACCAGTCTCTAATAAAAATACAAAATTAGCTAGGCATGGTGGTTCTTGCCTATAATCCCAGCTAATTGGGAGGCTGAGGCAGGAGAATTGCTTGAACCCAGGAGGCAGAGGTTGCAGTGAGCTGAAATCATGCCACTGTACTCCAGCCTGGGTGACAAGAGTGAAACTGTCAAAAAAAAGAAAAGAAAAGAAAAAAAATTCGCTATAAATTTGTGAGTTTATTTCTGGGCTTTCTATCCTGATCGATGTGTCTGTTTTTATACAGTTTCGTGCTGTTTTGATTATAATCCCTTTATAGGATATTTTGAAATCAAGGAATGTAATGCCTCCAGCTTTGTTCTTTTGGCTATGCGGCATCTCACAATCGAACTTTTTAAAGAATTGTCTACATTTGCTGTTACCATTTCTACACCAAGGATAAGAATACGCGTTATCCTTGAACCTCCAGGCTACTGAAAATTATCTTGCCCAAATTCTTGTTGTGAAATCTTAAGGACATTTTTCAGTTGTTGCTTTGCTCTATTTTTTCAAAAATATTCTTCTCTTTTCTTCTAGCTACACAGTTATCTGGTTTTTCTTTTATATCCTTGACTGTTTCTTCTCACACGTCTTTACAACCTTTCCTTTTCTACTCATTCCTTAAATATTAACAGTCCTAAGAAATCTTTTCTTGGCAGTCTGATTTTCTTCCTCTAAACTCTATAGACAACATCCTCTACTTTCAGCTATATGCCGATGGCACCAAAAGCTATATCTCTAATGCAACCTTCCTCCTAATTTCATTGCCCATATAGCAATTGCCTGTTACATGCCTCTACTTGGATGTCTTTCTAGCACCATAAATTTAGCATATCTAGGCAAAACAAATGAACATTCCCCTAAACCACTACACACACACACACACACACACACACACAGAGAGAGAGAGAGAGAGAGAGAGAGAGAACCGGAGTTGACTCTCTCAGGGAATGGAACCGTCATTCACCCAGTGCCCAAACCAGAACTGTGCGGATGTTATCTTTAAATTCTCCATCTTCTCTGCTCTCTACTTCGTATCAATTACCTTTGATCTTTCTTCCGTCTCCAAAATGTCTCTTACATCCATTCCCTTGGTTCACTTCTTTCTGTTCTACCTGGCCTTTATTTCTCACCTGAATTACAGCCACTGCTTCACACTTGGTTTCCCATTTTATGTTCTATATGCTAACCTTGGATCATCTTTAAATATTACAACCTCCTTGAGTCTCTTGCTTAAAATCCTGGACGAATTTTCCATTGCCTCTAGGATTAGTACAAACTCCTCTTCAGGTCTTTGCTTGGTGCTTTCCAGGCTCTGGCCCCTGACAGTGTCTCTAGCCTCCTCTCACCACTTCCCCTTGAGCTCTGTTCTGTAGGCATAAGAACTTCCTTGGGCTTTGCAGACACAACTTGCCATGCTCATATGTGGCCTTCCCAGGTGCTGTTCCTTCTGCTTTGAACACTGTCTCTTAGCCTATGAATTTTTTTCTGGCATATTTTTTAATCCTTCAGGTGTCTAACCACTAGATTAAAAGTTTTTTTGAGTGCAGAGATCATTCCCCTCCTTTGCTACCAGATCTGCACCACCTTTAGCATAATGCCTGACATATAGGAGGTATTCAGTACATAGTAGTTGAAAAAGAACTGGATAAACAAATGTAAGAATTGTGGGAATTCATCTTTTCAATTGTCTCTGATATCTCACATCTTATCAGGAGTCACATCCATGCCTCTCTCCCCATCTCAAAATTCAGCTTCTCTCCCCATTTCCTATGACTTCCCATACTTTTTATTTTATTTTTTAATTTCTTATAGCCCAGAGACTGCAAATGACTAGGCTATGGAACAAATACGGCAGGTGGATTCTGTTTCATCTACATAATATTTTAAATTTTGAATTAGTTGCCAACATTGAAAATGCAGGAGGTTTTCACTTTTCACAGAAGTAGGACAAAAATTCTAAACTTTATATAGAACCACAAAAGACACTGAATAGCTAAAGCAATCTTGAGCAAAATGAACAAAGCTGAAGGCATCACACTACCTGGCTTCAAAATTTACTACAAAGTTAGAGTAACCAAACCAACATTGTTCTGGCATAAAACAGACAGACACACAGACCAATGGAGCTGAATATAGAACCCAGATGTAAACCCAACCATTCATAGCCAACTCATCTTTGGTAAAGACACCCAGAACATACAATGGGAAAAAGATAGTCTTTTCACTAAATGGTGCTGGGTGAGGCCAGGCACAGTGGCTCATGCATGTAATCCCAGCACTTTGGAAGGCTTAGGCAGACAGATTAACTGAGGTTAGGAGATAGAGACCAGCCTGGCCAACAAGGTGAAACTTCATCTCTACTAAAAATACAAAAATTAGCCAGGCGTGGTGGTGCACGCCTGTAATCCCAGCTACTTGGGAGGCTGAGACAGAAGAATAGTTTGAAGCTGGGAGGTGGAGGTTGCAGTGAGCCAAGATCTTACCACTGCACTCCAGCCTGGGCAACAGAGTGAGAATCTGTGTCAAAAAAAAGAAATATTTTTAAAAATTCAGGAAGCTTTTTTTACATAAAAATACAGCTTCTCTTGAACGAATAAGAAAAAGTCAAAGATCTCACTACACTTACCAGCAGTTGGAGTTGGGTAAAAGCAGTTGGAGTTGGGTAAAAGACAGGTAGTTTCCAATTTACCTTGTCACACCAGACACACTTCATCACTAGATTTCTTTGTAGTGCTTGCTGTACCTGTAGGCATCTAATTTGCAACACCTGGTACAGATTTGCTCCTCAACCGTCGATTCATCAGGCAGTAAATTCAATCTAAGAAACATTTGTGGAGCTCCCAAACATGCACAGAATTGCATAGCATTTCTGTGCTGGCTCCCAAACAATGGGGTCAATATTGATATCTTCACGCTGCCCAGTGTGGATCCGCTATTGTCTATGTGCATTGCCTGCTGTCGGGCAGGGGTGAGCTCAGAGATGTGCTTCACAGGTGTCTCCTCCATGGACTACAGACATAGCGACAGAGACCCTGGCTACAGCACTTAAATGTCCAGCTTCCATAAGCATCCCACAGCCATCCCACCATCCAGACTATCAGCCCCTCCTGGGTCCTGCACATAAGTAGTGCGCATCTCTGCCTCTTCTGAGAACCTCCAAACCACCATCCTCTTTCAGTGTGTGGGAGGTTGCTGCCTGGACTTGAGCCAGACACCCAGTTTAACCCAGGACACCAGCCCTGGTTCCTCCAGTGCTGGCATAATCTGGGTGGCCAGGAACAAAGGAAGGGAAATCCAAACCTTTCAGAGACATAATCCTGGCATCCTGCTAGTATACATTTTACACCTCCCTTATTAACTCATTGTAGCAAAACAGTAACAAAATAAGATGCCTGTCAGCACTTTTCTCAACTCTCATCGTGTTATATTGATTTTTCAGCTTCTTTGTATTATCTTCCTCAGTGGTCTTCGAGTTTCCCGAGGATAAGCCATCTTTTACTCATGATATCTATCTCCAGTACCTAGCATATGTTCTTCCATATTATATTTGCTAAGTAAATATTATTTTAATAATGAATATATTACGGGTCAATGTTCTGATGTTCTGAGTCTCTTACAAGTAAGTGGTTAAGACTTAGGGGAACACAAACCCTAATGCAGTTATTTTCAAAGACCCCTTTTCAAGAATAGTACAATGCTGAAGAAATCCGAGGAACTCCAGAGACAAGCAGTTCAATTTATTCTGTTCAAGGTAAATCCCCCTTCCAACTTATTAGTGATAACTGGAGATGACACTTCCAAGTAATCATTTCTTTTTCAGTGTGTCAGGGCTGGGATAGTTTCAAAGCTGTAATCCTTACTTAGCTACACTGATTTCTGTCATTAAAGATTATCCTTGAAATAGTGAATGAATGCACGTTTCTTACCCTGGGGCTAAAATGCATCTGAAAGTCCAGCCATTCTTTGCTGTGGATGAAAGTTCACATTTCTCTGTAACACAAGTTACATGAACAGGTAAATTAAAACAAGTTTTGCACTGTGATTTTCCATTAATCACGATTATCAATTCATGAATTCGTGATAAGCCTGTTTGGTTAAATCTGATCTTTCACCTCCATGTTTAGAAGTTGAATTAAGGATAATTGCATGCATTATACCACTTGTGACAGTATTTGAGCTGATTAGCTTGTAGAGACTGATTAGGTGAAGGCTATAGTCGTATAAAAGTGTGCATTATAATAGGCTATGTAGATGAGCTTGTAGTGATATTGTATATGACATGAAACTGAAAGAACAGATTTTTATTCAAATTAGAGACTCTCTTAATTGTACTCCACAAGCGTCACGGTACATGACAGTCACTGAATGACTATGTAAATTTAGCCCCACGTTTTTATCAACTACCCATCATGGCTTTCCTGCTCTCTGCTGAAGAAAAAGAAAAAGCATAAATAGAATGGGAGATAAAAATGCAAAACAAAGAACACAGCACAAAACACACTAACATGTGAATCCCTACAACATGACATGCACTGTAGCATTTCATTCCATCTATTGCCAAGCCTTATGAGACACTTTATTTTGATAAAGTTCTTAGACTCCAGACTGTCCCACAATACATAAAGACTCTTGCCTCATCCTCACACCTCCTATTCCCATGAGCTTTCCTTCTTATTATCTTTGGATTCTGTGGTGATATCTTGCTTAGCTTCGGTGCTCCAGTTTGCTTTATGTTTTTCCTGTTGACCTGTTTATCATTGATAATTTAATCATAGTTGCTGCTGGCAGCCTCCAGGTTTGTGCATCCTGCTTGGTTTCTGCGTGTGGCAATTACCTGATATAATCTGGGCTTCTAATATTCCTGGAGAGCATAATGCACCAGCAACAGCTATTCTGAAAAGTAATAACATAACCAGGAATGTTTTCTACCCCCATCTTTTCCAGACCAGCCTTCCATTTAGTGGAATATTTTTAAATGTCCCATCTTTAGCAGACAAGATAAAGCAAAATGTGATATTCTGGTGTGATGGTGACAGAGGACTCTTGAATTATCTCAGTCTAGCCAATTCAGGGCATTTAGAGAGGTTGTTGTAGGTAATGTGATTTTCTTGGAGAAGCATTGTGAAGAGAACTTGCAGAAAAATAAATAAATAAATAAACCAAAACAAAAACCAAATTTTACAGAAAGGTGGCCTAATAAAAACACAAACCCAGTTTTCTTTTTTGATCCCAGATACTTATTATTGAGTTGTTTTTTCTAAGAACATACATTTTCTGGCTTGTATTTTTCTTGTACAACTTAATTGAAAACATTCTAAATATATGCAACTTAATAAAAACGTTTGGTGGGCCAATCAAAAAGCATGGTTATCATATGACTTTCCTACATATTTGATCTTTCTACAGGAATCATCTATGGGCTGGGGATATAGACTAGGTCAAGAGGAGTATAATTTTAGTTTAACCTGACCCTTGGTTTAGCCTGTATTATAGAAGGACCTCCAGTTAAATGTGATGCCCTCATCTCCCCCCACACCCACCTTCCCATTTATGAAACAACAATGAAATTCATCATGTGTGTTAGGCGGAATAATGCCCCCCTCAAGATATGTATGCAGTAATCCCAGAACCTGCAGATATGTTACTTTACATGACAAAGGAGACTTTGCAGATGTGATTAAGAGTATGGATTTGGAGATGAGGAGATTATTGGGGTGAGCCCAATCTAAACACAAGTTCCTAAAGGCAGATAACCTTTCCAAATGGCTTAAAGAGATGAGATGCAAGAAGGGGAAGAATTCAAAGCATGAGAGGGACTCAACCTGCCAGTTGCTGGCTTTAAAGATGGAAGAAAGGGGCTGTGAGCCCAGGAATGTGGCAGCCTCCAGAGTGGCCGTTGGCTGGGAGCCTGCAAATAAACCAGGACCTCAGTCCTACAACTGCAACGAACAGAGTTCTGCCCGTAACACCAATAAGCAAGGACGTAAATTCTTCCCCATAGCCTCCAGAAAACAAAGCAGCATATTGACACTGTGGGTTTTAGCCCAGTGAAACCCATACAGCTCTTCTGACCTACAGAGCTACAAGATAATACATTTGTGTTGTTTAAACTACTAAATTAGAATTATTTATCACAGCAGCAGTAAGAAACTAACACAGCATGTGACGGGCAGATAGCATCACTATGGGAGATTAGGAAGGTGTCAGCCTTTTTGTTTTCTTCCCTAACCTTTTTGCTAGCTATAAAGCATTCTGGGGTTGCCCACTCAGCTACCCTTACCTTTCTGAAGAGAGTTCTGGATCAGCTCCATCTTTTGAAACTTTGTGAGGGGGAATGAAATAAGAGAAGAAGGAAAAAGGAGAGTTAGAACAGACCAAAGCCTCAGAGGAGGCTCTTGCACAAAGCTGTTAACAAAGAGAGGTACTAAATTCCCTATGGGGCTGAGTAGGCTAAGGGTCGGCAAGTGCTCAGGGAGCTGTATGGAAATGTGGAGGTAGGAGAGGCTGTCTAGAGAGTGTCAGGACCCAAATCTAATGGGCTGAAAGGAGTTGGTGGGGAGGGAGGGAAGATAGGAGAGAAAGAGAGGGAAGAGGGTCCAGGAGATATGGAGTTTTTAAGAGTTGTTAAGAATTCTGTGTTCATATCCCATAACTATATTTTTCAGAGATATAGGCAAAGATTGGATTTTTTAATTTAGACTATGCTTCAAAAACAATTCCATTCTGGATTGAGTCAAGGGTCCACGATGAACACTTGGTAAGGACAAGAGAAATAACTGAACTGAAAATGAATTAAATATTCAGATAAAAGGAAATATGTAAAATCTAGATCAAATTGGCACTTTCTTGTCACTTTTCTCAGGAGTCTATGTATAGATTTAGATAGATTGATAGGTGGATAGGATAACTGAGACTAACAACTTTATAACAGGGTTCTTTTTCTATGCTAGTAGCTAAGTCTCCCTGGACAGAACATTTTTATTTATTTATTTATTTATTTATTGAAACAGAGTCTTGCTCTGTCACTCAGGCTGGAGTGCAGTGGAGCATCTCCGCTCACTGCAAGCTCCGCCTCCCAGGTTCACGCCATTCTCCTTCCTCAGCCACAGGTGCTTGCCACCACGCCCGGCTAATTTTTTGTATTTTTTTTTAGTAGAGACGGGATTTCACCGTGTTAGCCAGGATGGTCTCGATCTCCTGACCTCGTGATCCTCCCACCTCGGTCTCTCAAAGTGCTGAGATTACAGGTGTGAGCCACTGCGCCCAGCAAGAACATTTTTATTTCACTAACTAAGCCTCCAGCTTAAACTGATGTTTGCTCAACATTAAATAGGATTATAGTTAGACCTAGGTTCAAATTATAGCTCCCCCTGTTACTAACTATCTGACATTAAGGATGAAATTACACAATCTTTCTGGGTCCCAGTTTCCTCACCTCTAAAATGGGAGTAATAACATTTGTCTTTCCATGTCATTGTGAGAATTAGATACACTGTCTAAAAAGTGTCTTGCAGAGCCCTTGGTACATGGTATGCGTTTAAGAAACAGCAGCCAGTGTTATGATCAGGAGCCTGGAGGATATTATTGTCATAATTTAACCCAGGATATGAAAGAGGACAAGTAGATGACAGTTGGTAAAACTTAGTGGCAATTTTCTTTGGAATTGTTGACATAAATAAATGCATGAGTCCTTGATTATACATTTTCCAGCAACTTCAATTAATTGTGGTTTCATTTCTGAAACTCTGTCTTCAACTCCAGGACTTGCACAAGTGAAAAACACTTAGCATCAAATGTAGAATTATAAAAAAAAAAGCAATATAGAATCCAAATGTTTGCTCCTCAGCATGTTATAATCAATCATAACTAACCCCATGCCCTTGCTCGTAATCAAACTTTCTTTCCTTGATTTCCCCTTTATTTATGAGAATGTAGATTAAAGCTCAGGCTGCAACACAGACCTTGGTCAAAACTGGGAAGTGTTAAAAATTGATATTTGTCAGTTTTCCCTTTAGTGTGATACTCAATCAAATCTCCAAGGCCAGTCTTCAAGCTCTTGTCTAATGCTTGGTGTGTCTGCCGCTACTGCTGCACTGTGCCCAGCTGTCTCTCCTTTCGGAGTCCAGGAAATTCTTCTGTTGAAGTCCATTTCTTTTGAATATTGGTGAACAGACACCATCTACTCTTGTTTTAGTTGCTCTCCCTAGTTCACTGCATAGATGACGTATTAGTTAGCTGTAACCTACCATCTACTAACAACCTCAAAATCTCAAGGGCTTACAACTAAAATAACTGTTTTCATGTTCAGCAGTCTGCAAGTAGACTGAAGTGCAGTTTTTATGGGCTGGGAGGGTTTTTTTTAGGTTGCAGGTCTGTTGGGCTTAGCTGCAGGCTGTCAGCTAACTCCATGTCTGCTCCCAGTGTATTTCATTCTCCTTGGACTTGTGACCACCCAGGGAATGTCCTCATGGTGAAGGGTTGGTGCACAAGCCAAACCACACAAGCACGTTTCAAGTCTCTGCTCACAACGTTTACTAACATTCCATTTACCAAGTCAAGTCACATGGTCAAGCCCAACATCAATGGTATAAGGAAGAATGCAAAGTTGCATGGCAAAAGGCATGGGAGTATAAGGTGAAACTACACGGAATTGCTGATATTTGACCGTTTTTACTTAATCAAAAATGGAAAATATATATAGCCTGACCTTATATTCCTATTGCCCAAGGAAATGAATAACTAGATAATCTTCATTTAATCCAATCTACCACAGATGACTTCCATTTAACACACTGGATTTCACAACCAATATATTAATTTTTAAAATGTTAAAACCTTAATATCTTTGAATGGATTTTAATATACCTACCTGTGACCTTGTGGACTCTTATCTTTTTAAAAAATATACAATTTAGTAGTTGTTAGTATATTCATGTAGTTGTGCGATCATCACCAAATCTAATTTCAGAACAATTTTATTCCAAAAAGAAACTTGTACCTGTTAGCAGTCATTCTATGTTTCCCCTCCCCCTAGTCCCTGGAAACCAATAATCTTTTTCTGTCTCTAAGCACTTGCCTGTTCTGGACATTTCATACAAATAAAATCATACAATATGACATTTTGTGACAGGTTTCTTTCACTTAGAATAAGGCTTCCAGGTTCATTTATGTTGCTGCATGATCAGTACTTCAATCCTTTTTATGATCAAATAATTACCCGTTGTATGCATATACCACATGGTTTTTTTTTTTTTTTTTTTTTTAACCATTTGATGGATATTTGTGTTGATTCCACTTTTTTGGGTATTATGAATAATGCTGCCATAAACGTGTGTGTACATGTTTTTGTGGGTACATATGTTTTCAATTCTGTTGAATATATACATAGTGGAGTTTCTGGGTTGTGTGGTAATTCTATGTTTAACATCTTGAGGAGCTGCCAAACTCTTTTCCAAAGTGGCTGCAGCATTTTACAATCCCACCTGCTATGTATGAGTTTTCCAATTTCTCCACATCCTTACCAACACGTGTTATTGTCTGTCTTTTTAATTCAGCCAACCTAATGGGTGTGAAGTGGTTGTGTCTCTTGGTGGTTTGAACTCACATTTCCTTAATGACTGACATCTTAGAGCTTTTTTTCTTGTGGTTATTTGCTATTTGCATATCTTCTTTGGAGAAATGTCTATTCAAGTCCTTTACCTCTTTTTTAATTGGCTGTCTTTTTGTTGATGAGTTGTTAAGAACTGGATACTAGATTTTTATTGGATATATGATTTGCAAATATTTTCACCCATTCTATGGGTTTTCTTTTGACTTTCTTGATAGAGTCCTTTAATGCAAAAATGTTTTTAATTGTGATGAAGTTCAATTCATATACTTTTTCTAAGAGTTTTAGCTTTAGCTCTTACATTTAGGTCTATGACTCATTTCGTGTTAATTTTTGTATATGATGTGAAGTATGGTTTCAACTTCATTCTTTGCATGTGGATATCCAGTTGTCCACAGGCCATTTGTTGAAAAGACTATTCTTTTCCCATTGAATTATGTTGGTGTGCTTGTTGAAAATCAATTGACTATAAATATAAGAATTTACTTCTGAATTCTCAGTTCTATTGCATTGACCTATGTGCTTATTGTTATGTGAATGTCACACTATATTGTTTATTACAACTTTATTGTAGTTCTTTTTTGAAATAGGGTCTTGCTCTGTTGCCTGGGCTGGAGTGCTGTGGTGTGATTACAGCTCACTACAGCCTTGACTTCCCAAGCTGAAAATGATCCTCCTGCCTCAGCCTCTCAAGTGGCTAGGACTACAGGCATGAGCAACCATGCCCAGCTAATTTATTTTTAACTTTTTTGGAGAGATGGGGTAACACTATGTTACCAGGTTGGTCTTGAACTCCTGGACTCGAGTGATCCTCCTGCCTCAGCCTCCCAAAGTGCTGGGATTACAGGGGTGAGCCACTATACCTGGCCTATAGTAAGTTTTGAAATAAGGAAGTGCAAGCCTTCCAACTTTGTTTTTCCCTTTCAAGGTTGTTTTGGCTATTCTGTGTCCTTTTCACTTCCATATTAATTTTAGAATTAACTTGTCAGTTTCTGCCAAAAAAAAAAGCCATACTTGGATTTTGATAGAGATTGTGTTGAATCTAAAGATCGGTTTGGGACATACTGCCATTTTCAGAATATTATGCTTTCTGATCCATGAACATGGGATGTAGTTCTAAATATTTAGGTCTTGTTTCATAGTTCTCAGAGTACAAGCATTGCAGTACTTTTGTTAAGTTTATTTCTAAACATTTTATTCTTTTTGATGCTATTATAAGTGGAATTGTTTTCTTAATTGCATTTTTAGTGTGTTCATTGCTACTTAAAGAAATATAATTAACTTTTCTGTATTGATTTTGTACCCTGCAACCTTGCTGAACTCATTTATTAGCTCCAATAGTTTTTTTTAATACAAATTAATTAGGATTTTCTACATACAAGATTCTATGTGAATAAAGATATCTTTATGTTTTCCTTTCTAATGTGGATGGTTTTTTATTTCTTCTTCTGACTAAATGGCCCTGGATAGAACCTCCAGTGCAATCTCAAATAGAAGCAGCAAGAGTAACCTTCCTCATCTTGTTCTTATGGAGAACATTTTTCATGTTTCAGACTAAATGTTGGTTTTTATGGATGTCCTTTATCACATTGTGAAAGTTCTTCCCTATTTCTAGGTTGTTGAGTGTTTTGATCATAAAGGGCTGTTTTTAGTCTCTTTGTGTTTATTTCACATACCTCCACAATAAGGAATCAATGTCAGGGTTTAGTTCTTGATGAAAGAAAGAACTTGTTCCCTTTAATCTCAATACTTACGAGTATCTTCCTTTACCCAACAATAGCTTTTATATTTATTGTAACTAATATACTCAATTCTAAAATATACCCATTAATCCTTATTTGTTTAACTTTTAGAAAACATTCAGGTTAAGATGAATGCACATAGATTAAAAATTTCAATGACTGCAAGGCAGCCTGCTTAGGGCAAGCTGTGTTAATAATTTTTTCCATCAAAATCTTCTGACCTGAAACAAATGTGCAACTCTATAATTTTCCCATTTTAATTAACTTTAAAAACTAATACCAACCGAAGAAATTTTAAATGAGTTCATTAGTCCAAATATGCACATTTTTTGCTCTCAACAATCAAAATAAGAAGAATTTAAAAAGAAAATTCCTAAAAAGCTTAAAAAACAACTCCCAAATCCATATACTGTGCATTTTATGTTTTGTCTGAGTTTGTACTTATCAAATAAGCAAAAAATATAAATCTGGTATACTTCATCCTACCCTCTTTTGCCTTGTAGTTCAGCATCTCTTTTCTAGTTTACTTGGGTTTTCTTGTTTTTCTCTTGGCCCAAGTAAGTATTTCATAGACATAATTTGTCTCCAAACCCTTAATCCCAAATGACAGCAAATGTACCCTGTACAGTTGAGGAAATAAACATAAAATAAGTAGTACATACCTGAATGCAGTGTTTTTTAACCCACTTTGTGGGTCATAAACTATTTTTAAAAACTGATGCTCACTGTGGGCCCTCTCCCGAGAAAAATGCACACATGCATACATAAAATAAAATTCTGGATACAATTTTAGGAAGCCCTCATACGTGCACAGAGAATATGAAAAAAATTCAATATGTCTTTGAGCCTATATGTGCAGTTAATTAGGTGAGTATACTAGGAAAATTCCAAAGATGTAGGAATTACAAGTATTTTTTTCACGTTTTGCCTGTCATTTTTGTGTCCAGTTTAGACTCTTGTGTTCCGGACTATCACACTGGACATCCCTGATGTTTCAAATGCTTCTGTCTTTTGCAGACAAATACTAGAAATGATCCTGCCTTGTGGTGCAGCAGACAACTGGTTAATGCTCTGTGGACTGGAAAGAAAAAGAGCAATACAGAGAAACAATATTTCATTTTGCCTAGGATCTCTTTTTTATTGAATTTCTTGCCCCTTTGTTCCCTTCTCTCCTGGCTAAGAGCTTCCCGTATTGTCTCGAGGATGGGAAAACACAAGTTGGGGGAAGGAGGAGGCTAATTTTTCAGTGAGGCTCTTCAATGCCAATGACATGACAGATGGATTTGGAGGTTCACACAATCACTTTCTCTTTAATCATGCTGGCTACCACATGGTGCAGAGACACAATTGGAAATGAAGGCTCGTCCAGGAGGGATGTTTTAAAGTACATTATCTATGCATAAACTATGTACAGACAGTTTGCACAGCGTGGAGCAGCCTTGCATTCTGGATATTGAGCCCTATTCTGAAATGCTGCAGTGTGCATGTGTGTGAGTGGCATGCACGTGTGCACACACACACACACCCTCCTAGTTGAGCAATTGTCTTATAAAGATCCTCTCTGAAAGAAAACACATTTTATCTGAAGTGCCACAAAGAGAAGAAGATTCATGCCATCCATCAATCTCTAGTAACTGGCATTCAGCTCACAGATAGACTCCCCTCTTTTAATTTTTAAATCACTGTATCAATCAAAGCACTGTATTGTTCTCAGTCCCATTTCAGCTGTTCTGAGTAGATCCTATCTCCTTGTCTCCTACTTGTTTCTTGGATTTTCTTCTATTGTGTGTGCCTTATAGAAAGCATTCATGGGCTTCCGAGACACATGGTTAAAAAAAGGTATTCATTTTTCTTTAGTTAATAAATACACGAATTTTCTTAGGAAACTGTTTGTGATGGCTCAGTGAAGTTCAGGCTATCAATTTCCAACTTCGAGCCATTGTGACATGAGAGCGAGGCACTGGCAGTGAACCTATGGCTGAGGAAGAGAGTTCAAGTTGAAGCTGCAACAAACAAATCCTAGAGGTGATTCCTTTAGCCCTGGTGCCTGGTATTTTCAAAAAATGCCCTGGGAAATAAAACTTTATGGTGGCTTTGCCTTCATAAATCCTGGAGGAAATTAAAAGGAAGAATACTTAACTTTTAGTAAACCATCTTAGCCCCACTTATTATCCCAGGCAATCCACTTTCTGTGCTATTCATTTCAGTTTTCCAGGGTTGAGCTGCAGAGCTCTGGTATCAGTTTATCTTAAAGAAAAACAAGGCGGTAGAGTATAATTATTCTCTTTCGTGACATCAGATGGTAAACCCTACACTACTGGCAGAATGGAGCATTGTTTCTAATGGTAAAATGTTAGAGTACTGTAATTGTCTATCTGACACTTATGAGGACAAAGAGGAAAAGTTAGTGGTTCTTTCCTTTTTCACCTAAAACTGTTTCATTTGAAGCAATATTTTGAATACCTTTTATGAGCTGCATTGTCCTTTTTTTGTTTTTTGTTTTTTGTTTTTGAGATGGAGTCTTGCTCTGTTGCCAGGCTGGAGTGCAGTGGCGCAATCTTGTCTCAGTGCAACCTCCGACTCCTGGGTTCAAGTGATTCTCATGCCTCAGCCTCCCAAGTAGCTGGATTACAGGTACGTGCCACCACACCCAGCTAATTTTTGTATTTTCAGTGGAGACAGGGTTTCACCATGTTGGCCAGGATAATCTCAATCTCCTGACCTCATAATCCGCCTGCCTCAGCCTCCCAAAGTGTTGGGATTACAGGTGTGAGTCACCCCACTCAGCCACATTGTCCTTTCTAATACAGAAACCAGACATCTACTCAATAGTAAAATTCTCACCATATTTAGGAAAGGAAGAGACAGGCAGAGCAAGTGGGCAGTGCCAAGCAGAGCAGGGCTGAGATATTGGATACACTTTTGGGAACTTCCAAACTCTCCCGCAATACCCAAAACAGTTCTCTAGCAACCCAAATCCATCAACCTGCCTCTTTGGTTGTGTCACACTCACTCTCAAGAAGCACCATAGAGGAAGGATAATATCTATTATTTAGAAATTATATTTAGCAAAAATCTATATGTATTATCAGATCTCATTTTCTTTTAAACAATGCAAAAAAATATAGAAAACAATTTGGCATCTATTATATTTAAAAGCTTATTTAAATTTATTTATATTAATTAAATATGTTTTGAGATTCTACCAGGACATTGTAGGCAGATACTAAAGAGGATGCAATGTCTAAAAAAGTATAATTCCTGCTTTCGGGGAACTTAAAATCTTGTATAAAATTTAAGTAATATTTGTAACCAAGTCATTTGCAAGTCCTTTATTTGCATATGCAAATTAAGAAGTGAAAAAATTTGAATGGCAATGTGAAGACAGGTGTCTATGATTACATCTTTCTTGAAATACATCTTAGGATTCATCATGTTCAATTGTACTTTGATACAAGAACCATGAACATTTGTTAGAGAAATGTGCTGCTGTCATGTTATCTAGTCATTTTCTTTCTGTTCACCGTCCAAACTTCCAACTGTAAAAAGGTGGACTTGTAAGCAAATGGTTGCAGTAAGCTTTCAGACAGGCAACGATTATACCTTCAGATCTTCTCTTATCTGGCATTCTTGTCACTTGGGGTATATAGCGTGTATCCTGCAGCTTGCATTACACATTTCGCTCTAGGCGTACTTGATATACACACTTGACTATTAAATGAAAAAATGCTAACATGTCACATCACCATGTTCAGACTAAAATGAACAGTTTCTTACATTGTGTAGCCACTGGCTAACTGCACATGGCTACAGGAAGACTTCCCTCCCAAGGACCCCACTGTCCATTTGTCCTTAAATCTTGAGTGCATTTGTCCTAATCTTATGCTCTTAGTTCCTGGCTTAAGAGAAAGGCCTTAGAAATGTTTTTAATTTTTTTCTCCCACTCTTTTTAATGCTCAACCTTTGTGCTTCTGTAACTCAACACTGGTAGTTGTGTTGGGTTCATAGAGACAAGCCTATACCAGGGAGAGAACTCCAGCAACAGGAAGTCAGACTTCCCCAGCATCCCCTGGCCCCTGAGGGTTTGGTAACATTACTAGGGGATAACCTGCTGACTACTTCAAAAAACATTTATCAAGCACCTAGTTCAATGCCTATTGTTCTTCAGATTTCTATGCACTTTGTCCCATTTAATTCTTATTTCAATCCAAGGATGTAGATATTCTAATATCCCCAATTTATAGACCAGGATGAGGAAACTGAGTTTCAGGGAAGTTAGATGTCTTGACCATATTGACACTTAAATCTTGGTCTTCAGAGCCAAGTTCATTTTTATTTATTTACTTATTTTTGTTTTTT
>NW_012116266.1:9186726-9250481 GCF_000951035.1 Colobus angolensis palliatus
TCCGTCTCGGCCTCCCAAAGTGCTGGGATTACAGGCTTGAACCACCGCGCCCGGCCTCCAAGTTCATTTTTAATATAACTCAACTTTCTCCCTCATTTGTAACCTAAGAAGAAAGTTGAGCCTGAAATGAATCAGTCAACTACATGCCACATTTTAAGCTATAATAGAAAGTGAGGCAGGGTTGTACTTTTCTAAGTTTTTGAAACAATGTAAAAACAAAAACCCTCATTTATTTCAGCGGGTACATTGTAATATAACATTGCAGCATTTTCCATTAAAAACAAGAAATTAACACATATCCAAATAAACTAAAGAAAACTGTAAGTGTTCATGTTTCAGAAATATCACTGGATATGTTATCAGAGAGGATTGTTATTCTCTATGTATTGCTCGTGTGGATAAAATGGATAGTTTTACATTTCTGACCAGCGTTTTTAAGCCTTTATATAGACACTTCATGATCGCTGCTTCACTGGGTATCTTGGTTGTACCCTCCAACAATCCAGGAAACTAGTACATATATGTTTTTCAGTGGACACAACACCAGCTTTCTGGGCCTCAGAGCCCCCAGTTTCTCCATGTCTTTTCACATCATGTACAGACATGTCCTTGGCTTCAAGATTCCAAAAGGGGCTTCCTCTAGGTGACACTTCAGGTCTCTTCCCTGTGCCCCTTCTTACTTCTCCACATGAGAGGAGGGGTTGATATGGGATCAACTGGATTTGCAAGAAATTAACATCGTTTGGTCTATGCTTTGTGAATGCTTTGTGAATCAAAGTTCTTAAAATGCTGCAAACTCCCTTGTTTCTTTTCTTTCTGCCATGAAGCAATTCTGAATGGTTTGCTTTGGAGACTCAAACTGTTCCTATGGAAGAGAATATTTGAAAGGCCAACTTAGTTACCGAATTAAAGTCATGTTCAATGAAACTAACATTTTAATCTTTGTGTTCTTGTTCTTGTATCTCAGCTCTCAGTTGACTGGAAGATGTTATTTGTCATCTCCCAAACTCAATAGGAACAAATATTTCAACTCTTACACCTGCCAATGCCAACCATCAACAACCTGGAACACCTGGAAGGCTGAAAGCAGAATTTGATATTTCACTGGTTATTTGCTGCTGATCCCATAGGGAGCTCTACACTAGATGAAGAAGGTCTTGGTAGCCCTACCATTGTTTATCCATATTCAGCCATTCGTTTAATTTATGTTATCATCTACAGAGTGAGCACTGTGCAAAGTGATAAGGATACAAAGATGGTTAGGATATGCCACGTGCCCTGAAGAATTTGCAGAATGGTAGAGGAGACAGGCAGATAGGCCAGAGGTGACACAGCAATATGATCAGTGACATAACACAGTATATTTAGTGACAACAGAAGCACAAAGCAAGGACTGCTAACTCAGATCCTGCAGTGAGGGGATGGGACTGGGACTACCAGACCTAGTCCCAGTCTGGTAGTCCCAGTACTAGGTCTAGTAGTCCCAGTCCCATCCCCTCACTGCAGGATATCCAGTAATGGAGCATTCATGAATAAACTCTTGAGGATTAGAAATAATTGGACAAAAAGAGAAGCTGGAGGAAGGATGTTCCAAGAAAGGAGTGAAGGGTGTGCTCAGGAAAATGCTTAGAATGCAACAAGCCTGAGAGGAGAAAGCCTGGGAGATCTTGATGAGGTTGAAGAGCAGATGCAGGGGGTATATTTCCTTGCATCATATCTAGTGTGGAAAGGAGAGAGTATTTTCCAGCAAATCTCACTATCCCTGCCCTTGCCTGAACCGTGTCCTGGGGAATGGGATGTGCCTATAAGCTGGAGCTGAGATCACAAGGACAGAACTCCACCCAAAGCACATTCATTGAGAGTGGGGTGACTGGTCCCCAGAGGGGAGGTGAAGGTGCAGTCACTGGTTGATTAGATGCAGGATAGCAGAGAGAACACATGTTTATTGGAGAGGGATGCATTTCTACAAGGCCCCAATAGCTGGCAAGTGTCAATCTTGCAGGAAATTTCTAGGTGTGAATCCCAGCTCTGTTACAGACTCACAGACCTCTCTTTGCATTGGTTTCCTCTTCTGTAACACGGAGATAATAAAGCATTCTTTTCAGTGTTGCAATGAGGTAATATGTGTAAGCCTAATACCAGGCACACAAGAGGCATTTATTTGGTGGAAGTTGTTATTATGACCTATTTTTAGTGCTATCTGGCTTCTTTTTTTCTTTTTTGGTGTTTTTCCTATTCTGCGACCTTTCACTCATTTGTAAGCAAGGGTTTTAGAACTGTGTTTCAGTGATCTTCTGTTGTGTAACAACCACCATAGAATTTAGTGACTTAAACTCACTGTGATTTATGACTTCTCACAATTCTGTGCCTTGACAGGGTTCAGCTGCATGGTTCCTATGCTGGTCTCATTTGGGGTCTCTCATGCCACTTGTAGTCTAATGGTAGGAGCTGGAACATTTAAAGTGGTCTTAAGTGTGGCTCCTGTGTGGGAATGGCCAGAAGGATGGACTCGGGAGCTCTCCTCAAGTCATCTTGGGACCTCTTCCTGCCCACTTAGCTTCTCCATGTGGTCTGTCCAGATTTCCTGGTAGATAAGATCATCTAAAAGTATAAAAGTAAAAGCTGCTAAACTTTCTTAAAGCATGTGTTCAGAACTGGCATAGTATTATTTCTGCCACATTCTACAGATAAAGCACCCAGACTCAAGGTGAGAAGACCACACAAGGGCATGAGGACTTGTGTTATGGGATCTTTGGGGTGTTGATTTTCTGGCTGGGAACCTCTGTGGCTAGTGGTGCCTTTGCCCAAGTTCTTGTCCTGCATCCAGGAAGAATGAGGTACACAGACTAGTGAAGGGTGAAGAAGATGAAAAGGAGTTTTATTAAGTGTTACGACAGCTCAGAGGAGACCTGCAGTGAGTGGCTCCTCTCTATAGGCAGGTTGTCCCATCAAGTATCAAGCTCCCACCAGAGAGGATGCCTGGAGAGGATTGTTTCTCTCTGCAGCTGGTAGTCTGGACATCTCTGCAGGTCTCTGAAGCTCTTAGCAGAGAGGGTAGTTCCTCTCTGCAGCTGGTTTCCCATTGTCTCTCTGTTTTCTCCATCCTCTGCTTGCTCTGGCTGAGCTGGGGACTTTTATGGACCTCAGAAGGGAGGAAATGTGTGCCCATTGGTCCATGGACGGCCATGGGAGGGCTGGAAAAGGCACCACAAGTCCCCACTCTGGTCTGCGGGACTGGCAGCCCAGCCCCCAGTCTTCAGGCCCTTTTTGGCCTGAAGGTAGGGTCTCACCGGGACTGACCCCTTCTGCCCAAGAACCTGTCTGCCTCCTGCTGCCATTCATGGAACCCAGGCTTGGCCCTGACTTCTCCCAGATTGGAAGGAGTGCCAACAGCAGAGAGGAGGAGGAGGAGGAGCAAGCACTTCTGAGCCTGCAAGGGCAAGAGAGCCTTCCCTGGGCCCCCAGGAGTGCAGGGATGCCTCAGTCTGCAGCTGCATTTTGGATGGGACTCTTGCCTGCCCAGTGCAGTGGGAGCCTGGGTGTACAACCCCTGTTTGAGCAGCTGCAGTGGCACCTGGGGAGCTCCCCAAGAGCACAGGGAGGCTCGAATCCACAGTAGTGGTTTGGGAAGCTGCAGCCCCGCGCTGGAGTAGGGGGATCCCTCCTGCTCCACAGAGCAGGAGGCTTGAATCTACAGCTGCAGTTTGGGCAGCTGCAGCAGCACTCAGGGAGCTCCTGCCCCAGCTTGGAAGGGGGAGGGCGGCAAGGCTCTTGCTTGTCCCAGCTCCCACCAGCTCCACTGAGCGTGCAGTCCCAGCTATGCCTCCTGGTTGCAGCTAGCATGATGGTAGCAGCAGGCCGTCTGGAGCAGCTGGTGCCATCACTGGGAGGCGTGGTTCAATGGGCTCTCCTTTGGAGATGAGCTGCTTCATAAACTTCAATTTGTGTATAGTACTGGTCTACAATCCCTTCTTCAAAACTCTTAGATATTTTTCATAATTCAGATGTTTTTAGATATTAGAGAGTTCATATAATACATATACTGCATATGATATGCCCATCAGTTAGAAGCACCATCCCATAACCAAGCACACTAATATTTCTGTAATAAATGTATTTAATATAAATATGTTATTCATAATTTATGAAGTAGAATAATTGCAGATTTGAATAGCCTTATATACAGTCAGATCAAGTTGTGGTGTTTTCGAGATTTTTGAGTTTTAAATTATGGGTAAAACATTATGGAGCTGTATTTTGAATCAAAATAACCTCTTAAAAGGTAAAATAAATTTCTCCTCTCTTGAGCCTATAGCAGGATGTCAGCTCAGGTCCTATGGGAGGCAGACACCAAAACAATCAGAAGTGTGAGTAATTCAGGAGGAGGGAAATGACTGTGAAAGAGAAAGAGGATGGGAAATAGGAGCAGGCAGGGAAGGGCTTTAGGTCATGTGGTAGGTCTGATGCCTGTGAAAGGGGATGAGGAAGGAGGGAGGATGAAGCAGGGAGAGCCTCTGCTGCAGTGCAATGCTGAGAAAGTCCAGTGAGCCCTATCTAGAGCTCCATGCAGAGCCAGGCTGTCCTGCTGGAGGAGTCCCATGTTGGGCAGAAATGGCCAGACCCAAGCACCCCTGCTGTTCTCTGTCACAGGTTGGAGCCGCCTGGGAAGAGGTGCTGCCCTGAGGCCAGGAACTCACCGCACAAGGTTTTCTCATGAAAGGAGACCTGAGCTCATGCCTCAGTGGCTGCCTTGCCCTCAGCCCTCAGCCCACAGACTTCCTCTGGTCCTACATTTGTAGTTAACACAATGTGTTTCAGGAATGTGTCCTCTGTGTAACTGGGTGGGGTGGGGAAGGGTTCAATCCTATGTCAGGACTGTCTAATCCATCAGCTGCACCACGTTGCTAAAAAAGAAAAAAAGAGAGAGAGAGAGAGAGAGAGAGAGATGTCTGAGAGAAGACTTAGAAGGCCTAGAAGGACTGAGGCAAGCAGGGGGACTATGCTGTGCTTGGCAAACGAAGGGAGGGTGAGTTTTAGTTAGGTGAATCTTCTCCATGGTATTTAGGATCCTGTCCCGTCTCTCCCTCCCTCAGCAAACCTCTGACCCACATGTAACTGTGGAATGGGCTACACCTGAACACTAATTAAATGCTGACCCCACTGACCCTCCCAACCCATCACAATCACAGAACTTAGCTCATGACATTCACCTTCATGGTGCCTTTTGTCGCTCTCAGTGATCCCAGAAGACCAGTATCTTAAGGCTTAAATGAAGTGCATCTTACAGAGCAGGAGCCCAGTGGGCAAACATCCCAAATCCCCAGTTAATGACAGAACTGGGGCTGCCTCCCATCCCAGATCTTTCCATGTCCCTGCTCTTCCCCTTCCCTCTCCATGTTAGGAAGTTTGCTCCAAGTGAAATTCGCTTCTACCCTAGGGCTAAGGTGCTAATGGCAGAATTGTTATTTCAGCAGTATCTGGAAAGTCCAAAGGTAACAATCAAAATCACATTTCTCTAAAATAGTTATTCAAAGTCTCATTTAGAAATGTGTCAGTCTTCCTGCCAGATTAGAAGTCCTGGGGAGTCTTCCAACAGCTTGGCCACTGAGCGTTCTACAAGCTCTTAATGCATTCTGGTGAGCTCCACGTTCTCTCAATAAGTATACTATCTTTGCAGATGTTTATGAAGTCTTCCAACATGGCCACAAAGCATGGGGACAGGTGTTGCGAAGGGTGCAGAAGAGGTATCAAAAATTACTCTCAACAAAGCTCTGACCAGTTTTTCTGAAGTGTGAGCAGATAACTATCCTCTAGGAGTGGTCAACCATACAGAGTGGACAAACTTGCTGAAGACTGAGTGTGCTTTTGTAAGTTTAATGTGATAATCAGGTAAAACATATAATCCAGTAAAATGTAAAGTTAATCTTACACATGCAGTGGTGTACATGACAGTTCTCCTACTACATGGTGATTAGGCATCAATGAAAGTGGTTCCCATAAATGCCTATGATTAGATCTAGAATTCCTCCATGGGTGAAGGGAAATGGATAGAGAATCTAGGAAATGCTATTGCATGTTTAATATATTATGGAGTTTATTTATTTATTTACTTTTTTGAGACGGAGTCTTGCCTCGTCGCCCAGGCTGTAGTGCAATGGTGTGATCTCGGCTCACTGCAACCTCCACCTCCTGGGTTCAAGCAATTCTCCTCCCACAGCCTCCCAAGTAGCTGGGATTACAGGTGCCCGCCACAATGCCCGGCTACTTTTTGTATTTTTTTTTCTTTTAGTAGATACCAGGTTTCACCATGTTGGTCAGGTTGGTCTTGAGCTCCTGACCTCAGGTGATCCACTTGCCTCGGCCTCCCAAAGTGTTGAGATTACAGGCGTGAGCCACTGTGCCTGGCCTTGGAGTTTTTCCTAGAGAAAAATACCCCTCAGCTAGCAGTTCTGATGTCCGTTTTGTGACAGAGTTCTGAGTACATCTGAGTGTGTGATTTTTTTTTCTCCTCCCAGCTGCTTCTCTAGGATTATAAAAATAAGGAGGAAGGGGGTGAATTGCACTGTAAGGTTCCTTGGCATCTGAGGATGAAATTCTGCTTTAACAATAGAAGGATTTTTATAATGGCCGAGACAAAAATATTTTGAATATGGAAGAAAGTGCCTAAAGTAAGTATTCTTTTTAAACAGTTGAGTTGTGTTTCTAGTTTGTATTTTTGGTTAATCCTCCAAGAGTCTCTGATCAGGGCCAGCACTGATTGGGTTCTTGGTACTGTGAGCATCTTGGTTCATTTGGCTGTACTCATGGCCCCACAGTGGGAAGACCAAGTTCTCTTTTTTTATTCTTCTGCAACTGGGGCTCAACATCCATTTAAGAGACGTTCATTGAGCACCTATCCTATGCCAAGTGCAGGCTGGCACTGGAGTTCAGGGTGAATCAAGCAAGGTCCCTGTTCTCAAGTATCGCCCACCCTAGTGGAGGAGCAAGCCATGCAAACAGATGGCTATGAGGAGGTAGTGAAGACTGCCATGGAGGTATCAATGCTGCAGAGGCTCAGAGCAGAGAGGCTAGGTCTAGGCAAAGAAGGCAAGCCTGAGATGGGTTTTAGAGACTGTGTCAGAGTTTTCAATACAGAGTAGGATAGAAGGACCTTTCAGATTGAGAGGATCATCATCACATGAAGGCTGCTCAGGAGATGATGAGAAGCTGACCTGGGAGAAGTGGCAGGAGGTGAAGCTGGGCAGCAGCCATGTTGGGAAGAGCTCAGGACACCATGCAAAGGGGTTTGGACTGCCTCGGGGTATGAGTCCCTGCCAGTGACCCGGGCTGAGTTCCCTGGATTGGTCCCAAGTGCTCAGATCTTGGAACAGTCTTTTCTGTGGGAGCCTTGCAAGAGTCCAGCTGCTCCTGGCTCTTCCCTCTCTTCTCTCCACCTGTTCCTCACCCAGACCTCTGTAGCCAGCTGGAAGGAGTGGGGGAATCAGTGCAAACAACCCTCGATGCCAGCACCTCATCCTCCACACTCCCAGTTCCCAGGCAAGAACCTCCAGCAGCTGCCACCGCTTCCCAGGGGAGCCCAGACAGTTGTCTTTTTTGGCACATGGTGCAGGGAGCTGGTGGAGATTTGCCATTTTTTTCCCACTCAGGTTTTTCTGACTCACTGGCTTCCTAGAAAAAACTCAAGTAGACTTAGGCACTGACTTTGAGGAAGTTCGAGCTCAAAATCAGGAGAGATGCCCCAGCTTAGCAAGAGAACTCTTCTTGCCACCTGCGCCCCACATGCTTGGGATTCTTTGTAGAACAGTCAAAGCCTTCCACAGTTAAAGATGAAAGGCTGGACCCCAGAGAAGCCTGGGGGACTATCACACAATACAAATGAGTTTTAGTCTCACCACGCCATTTCCGTTCCTTTAATGTGGAGGAAGAACTAGAACTTTAAAAGCACGAGGCAATAAAGTCAAAAGGAAAAGAAAATTGCCAATATATGCCAGGCACTGTGCTAGTAAGTTGTACACATTATAAAAACTGATTCTCACTACAAGCCCAGTAAGATGGGTGTTATAATCTTCAGTTTATGAAAGAAGAAATTAATGCTTGGACAATGTAGAAAACTTGTCCAAGTGAGGCTTAGGATTCCACAGTTTTCTACCTGGATGATCCTAGGGGAGAGAAGGAGAGGCTGGGGTCATTGGAGACCAACTTCACTGGTTTTGCTTTGTGTAGGCAGTGAAAGATGGGTTGCCCCAGGAATTTGGGGAGTACTTGTGCCCTCGCCTAGAGGAGTTTATATTCTAGTTGGGTATAAAATCTTAGGAACAAATGACTCCTGGCATTTAGTTAGGTACAAAACTGTTGAAGAGTAAGCACAGAACCTTAGAACTAGAGGATTTTTCTTATAAGTTATCTTAACCAATTCCTATTTTACCAACGGGGAAACTGAGGACAAAGGCATGGAAGCACTTGCCAAGGTTGGCTCATTTGCAGAAAAGTGGGTCAAGATCCTCAGTTTTTGATTACCAGCTGAGTGAAATCTTCACTTCCTTCTCAACAGATAATCTCCTCATTGTACCATGCAGTTTTTGTGTGATCTTTCTGCTTCCTTCACGAAAGCTTCCTTCATGGCAGACCCAGGCCTGGCTGGGGTGCCTTGTGGAAGAGATGTGTGGGTCTTGGGTGCCCTGGCAAGGTCAGGGGAGAGGCAGAAACAGGAGCAAGGAATAATGACTGTATTTTTTTCGTAAACTTTAGTTCCAGTCATGAAAAGTACAAAAAGTAAATGCCCTCCAAAAACGGTAATAACTCTTATTTGACAAGTATTTAAAACTACCAAAATAATTTTGATGTCCAATGAGGGTCAATTAAGAGGATTTTTGCCTATATTTGTAAAACTTCTAAGACCCGATCACTCAATTGGGGCATTAGGAGGGAATTGTGGGATATACACTGAAACCATTCTATATGTCATTGAATTTGATATTCACATAAGTTATTTATAATCGCAGAGCAAGTGAAGTTGTTTTCCTTGCTGCCAATTGTCTCATGTTGTTTTCCTCTACCTCTGGGGAAATTTCTCAGAACAAGATATAAAACTCACTCATTCTGAAGTGTAAATAGCTAATGATGCTTAAAGTAACATTTCTCCTAGGAGTATTTTCATTGTAACATTTTAAGTCAGATAAATGAAGCTTTGTTGGAGAAACAGCAGGCTTTATTTCAAGGCAGAAGAGAAACTCCTAAGGATAAACAGAACATTCTTAGGCTTCTGAAATCACACTATATAAGTTCTTTAGTTTTTCAGCTAGAGGAGTCCTTTCTGCTTTTAAAAATAATAGCTATGGAAGCAACCAAGATGTCCTTCAGTAAGTGACTGGATAAATAAACTGTGGTACATCCAGACAGTGAAATATTATTCAGCACTAAAAAGAGATGAGCTATCAAACTATGAAAAAGTATGGAGGAAATTTAAATGCAGATTACTAAGTGAAAGAAGCCAATCTGAAAAGGCAACCTACTGCATGATTCCAACTATATGACATTCTGGAAAAGGCAAAACTATAGATCAATAAAAGATAAGTGGTCACCAGGGATTAGGGGTGGGGGAGCTATGTGGAGAGGCACAGAGGACTTTTAGGTCAGAGAAACTACTCTGAATGACGCTGTAATGGGTAGATACATGTCATTATAAATCTGTCCAAGCCCATAGAATATACAAGTCCGAGAGTCAAACCTAATGCAAACTATAGACTTTGAGTGATTGATATGGTTTGGATATGTGTCTCCGCCCAACTCTCATATTGAAATGTAATCCCCAGTGTTGGATGTGGGGCCTGGTGTGAGGTGACTGGATCATGTGGATGAGTTTCTCATGAATGGTTTAGCACAATCCCCCATCATACTGTCCTCACCATAGTAAGTGACTTCTCCGAGATCTCTCTTTAAAAGTGTGTAGCACCTCCCCCTCACTGTCTTGCTCCTGCTTTCACCATGTGATGTGCAAGTTCCTGCTTTGCCTTCTGCCATGATTGTAAGCTTCCAGATCTTCCTGTACAGCCTGCAGAATTGTGGGCCAATGAAACATCTTTTATTTATAAATTACCCAATCTCAATCTATTTCTTTACAGCAGTGCAAGAACGGCCCAATACAGGATGATGTGTCAATGTAAGCTTATCAATTATAACAAGTGTGCCACTCTGGTTGGGGATGTGGATAATGAGGGAGCCTATGCATGTGTGGGGGAAGAGGGGACATGGGACATCTTTGTACTTTCCTCTCAGTTTTGCTGTGAACCTAAAACTGCTCTAAGAAATTGCTTTCCAAAAATAGCCATCAATTAGTTAATATAAATCACGTCTGGAATTTACCTAATTCTATGAGTGAATAATAATAGTGGATTAAACATATTGAATGTTTACCAAGCGCCAGCCATTTGAGTAAGTAATTTACATCTGAAACTAATTTCATCTTCCAGCTCCTTTCCTGGGTAGGTATTATTATTACCATATCAATTTTATGGATAAAAGAGTCAAGTGTATAGAGTCAAAGTAAGTTGCCAAGAAAGATTTTAGTGTGCCCACTTCACGGCTGAGAAAACTGAGCTTAAAGAGAAATAGAAGCTCTTAACTATTTGTTTCCTTCCCCTATATTCTCTAACTCTAGTTAACATGGAAAACACTATTTGCTTCTGTTTTTTGTTTTGAGATTCTGCTTTCTATGTGATGTTTAGTAACAGGCTAAGTTATTACATCTGCAGTGAATAGAAATAAGTCCAATTTGGCTCATGCTCCAAAACAAAATTGATAAGGGCAGATTCTGTGAGGGTCATTTATGGACATATGCGACTACGTTGTTTTCTGAATGGACATGGAAACCATGATGATTATGATCTTTTGAAAAATTCATGGTTGAAACAGATCCAACTTAATTATGAGATGTGCCTTATGAGGTTGTGTGTACAAATCACCAAGGAAAAGAAAGAACAGAAGGTCACAGAATTCATATCAGTGCAAGCATATGGATTAGTGTCTAAACACACATACACAGAGAGAGAGAGAGAGAGAGAGAGAGAGAGAGAGAGATTTCCACACATCTGGCTTGATTCACAAAGAATCAGGAAATTCAGTTGAAACACAAACCATTTTTATTTGTGTACTGTCTGGAGAAATATTATGGAATGTTATGGAAACAAAACTCCAAGCAGAGCTGTAGGGCCGCTCAATTAAGAGCTAAATAAGTAGCAGTGCCCAAACCCTGTGTAGGTAATTAAGACCCAGGGTCTGAATCCTCTGCCATCCCCATGTCTTCCTTTTTCATTTAGGACAAGTAACTGGGGTAAGAAGATGACAGAGATTCAGACTGCACACTTGTTATGACAGAGACAATAACTTTTTGTACAATGTCCAAAAAGGAATGGAAAAGATTTTTTTTTATTGTGGTTATGGGCTAGACCCTTAACTTTTTATTTCGATGAATCACACGTGGTTTTCTCTATGGGAACAGAGTGTTTAGAACACTCTGGAAAATCAGTTTTAACAAGACTTCAGTGTAGCTGCATTATCCTGCACATAGTAGGCACTCAATAATATTTATAGAATCATTTATTTGGCAAGAAAATAATCCTTCGGCAAATATATATTGAGTTTTTAACATATGCCAGGGACTTTACTAGGCTCATGGGACACAAGAACAAAAAATAGAGCACTCTTTTCTCTGATGAAGACTATGTTCTACTAAACAGGACATAAACAAATGTGTAAAATATGTAATGTGTCAAATGGTGATAAGTGCTCTGGTAGGCTGAATAATGGGCCCCAAAGATGGTCCACTTCATAATCCCTGAACCTATAAATATATTTCCTTATTTGCTACAAGAGACTTTACAGATGTAACTAAGTTAAGAATTTTGAGGTGGAGAGTTTAACTGGATTATCCAGGTAAACCCAACATAATCTCAAGGGTCCTTGTAAGAAGGAGAGGTGATGATGGAAGCAGAAGTAAGAGTGATGTGGACCCACCAGCCAAGGATGCAGGAAGCCGATGAACCTGGGAAAGGCTGGAATCAAATTCTCCCCTACCGCCCCCGGAAGGGATGCAGTCCTGTTTAGACCTTGATTTTAGCCTAGTGAAACGAATTTCAGATTTTGAACTTACAGAACTGTAAGGAAATAACTTTGTGTTGTTGGAAGAAACTAAGTTTGTGATAATTTGTTACAGCAGCAACAGGAGACTAATACAAATACTCTGGGGAAAATAAAGGAAAGGGAGTAGAGGGTGTTGAGGTGGAAGAGGCAGAGGGCTGAGAGTGGTTGCGATTTAAAATAAAGTGAGTGGGGAAGGTGTGCCAGATTGTAATGTCTAAAGATGGTAACCATGATATCACCCATCCCACATGCTTTCCTCACAGTATGACTTTGAAACTTCTCCCATTAGATGGTGGGTGGGGGGAGGAGTGGGGTTCTCTTTTCCTTCCCTTACCCCTGGGTAAGTTTATGGCTCTGGTGAAGGAGATAATGTGTCACTTCTGAGGCTAGGTCATAAAAGGTGATACAGCATCTGCCTGGTGCTCTTTGAGATACACTCTTGGAACTCAGCCATCATGCAGCCAGGAAGCCCACAGAGCTATGGAGAGGCCACATATAGGTGTTCTGGTTGAGGTATCCACTGACACAATTGCTAGACTTGTGAGTGAGTCAGTTTTCAACTCCCGACTGTGATGTCACCCTCAGCTATTCTCACTGTGCCCTTGCTGAGTTCCTAACCCACAGAATCCTTGAGCATATAAGAATGATTGTTGTTTTAACAACTGAGTTTTGAGGACATTTGTTGTGGCACAAAAGTAACTGGAACAGAAGGCCACATTGAGAGGGTGACATTTAAGCAAAATCCTAAAGGTAGTAAGGGAGCCATCACAATGTCTAGTGAAAGATTATTCAAGGTAGGAGAAAATGTAACTGCAAAAGCCCTAAAGCGAACGAAGGCCTTGTGTACCTGGTATGAATCAGGAACAGTTAGGGGGCTGTTGCAGAAATATAGATTGTATAGGGGCTTGTAGACCATGGGAAGAATTTGGGCCTTTCCTCTGAGTGAAATTGGAAAGTTCTGAGTGGGATAGGGGAAGATCTGACTCAGATTTACGAAACATCAATCCAACTGCTACATTCAGAATGAACTGTAGTGGGGCAAGGGTGGGAGCATAGAGACCAGGAAGGAGGATATTTTTCTAATCAAAAAGAGAAACTTGGACTAGGATGGTAACAATAGGAATTGTAAGACATTTGGGCATATTTTGAAGATAGAGTCAACAGGTATTTAGGATATGTATTTTTAAGATCGAAATATTGTGATAGATTGGATATGAGTGAGAGAAAGAGAATGACTGTAAAATTGTTTTAAACAACTGAAAGAATAGATTTGCCACTTATGAGATAGAGGACTGTTAAAGAACAGACTCAGAGAAAGTCACAAGTTCAGTTTTGGGCATAATAAGCTTGAGATGCACATTAGACATCTAAGAGCAGGCTGTTGGATGCACAGGTTTGACACTCAAGAAGGGGTATGGGCCAGAGACATACATTTATATAATAGGGCTCAGCTTTGAAACTGGTTGAGATCACCAAGGACATGATTGAAGAAAGAGAGGAGGTTCAAGCACTCTGATGTTTAAAGGTCAGGGAGATGAATGGAGAAAGCAGCAGAGACTGAAACAGTATATAGCCCAGAAGGTAGGAGGAAGACTGGGAAGGTGTGGTTTCCTGGAAGGTAATTAAGGACAGTATTTCAAGGAGAGAGTGACCAGCAATGTCAAGGGATGAGGTTAAGCAAGGTGAGAACCGAGAAGTGGCCATTGTCTTTAGCAATGTTGGAGTCGCAAGTATCCTTCATAAACCCAATCTCATTGGTTGTGGTGGTAGAGAATGAATGAATGCTTGTTAATCAGATTTCATGAAGGTATTTTTTCTTTGAAAGAATATGGGACATTTCCCTGTACAGCACAAGACAAAGGACAGGAAAGTATGCTGAGATGTCCAAAGCATTAGCTGGAGTACATTCAGATGTTGTTAAGCTCAGTACTCTGGACACAATGTTACTGGAAGGGTTCAGAGCTTCCAAGGATGGACTGTGGTGAAAATTATAAGATCCTAAGCAAGCATAAGGCATATCCTTTGTTTATTGCCAATTAAATAGATCTCAAACTTCCTTCCAAGATAAAGGCAATTTGCCTCCTGGTTAGAAATGCAGCCTGTGAATTCGTCTATCTGTATGTGAATCTTGATTCTAACAGTTAGCCAAGTGCATGGCTTATTTAAATCGCAAATTCCTCATCCGTAAAATGGGGCTAATAATGGTATATACCACATAGGATGATGTAAAGATTGGATTATATTTAACATGAACAGTGATGTGTGATAAACTTTCAGTGACTGTAAGCTCTTATTACCATTAATTACATAAAATGGGGGGAGAAGAGAAGTCTTTTGTATTGGCTCAAAGTAAATCAGTGCTACACAAATAAATATTTAATAAGCTGATCTTCATAAGGGTAACTCTGTCTGTTTAGCTGGTTTAGCTGTAATGGGGATTGTCTGTAGCTGCAAGAGTTTATAGTCTCAGGTAACTCCATGCATCCTTCATTATGTTAGAATCAAACCAGTAAAGAGGGGTTGCCATTATTAACCTTAGTGTTTTATTGTCAGGATCAAAACACACAATAAAAGAACTTTATAAACTTTCTAAAGTATTATGAGGTTGTAAGTCAGTGTTGGTTTATGACCACGGCATTGCAACTTTGATGTGGACCCTCTGGAGTCCAACTGTCCCAGGCTTTGACCACTGCTGCCCTCCCCCAAAACCTACCACTAATACACATGCACACTTAGAATGGGCTATTTTGGTGCTGGAAATTCATACATGATCACACTCCAAAAGGAGCAGATGAAAATGCTTGAGAAGGCTAAAAAGGAACACTCAGAACTGAAAAACCATTCCTTAAAAATCTCAAAAGTCTGAGTTGTTGTCAAATTTGGTATCCCTAACACGTCCGTGTGATGTGATCTGGGCCTATATGAAAGTATACATTGCCCTAATGAAATAATGAAAAGGGAATGATAAATGCAGCAAATAGAGAATCCTAACTCAGCTTCCACACATGGAAACAATTGTCTAAATTATGGCAAAACGTGGCAATCCCACACTGGCCTCATTATTTACTTGAGAACAAAATCATAGAACACAGGAAAATCATCCTCATGTGCAAGTTTTGCTGCTCACTTTTCTAAATTACTATGAGCATGCTATAGTATTTGGATTAAAAGCTTCACTTTCCTCTCCTCCCACCCCCACCAAAAATCAGGTCCTTAATACCAAAGTAAAGCACAGTGATTCAAATATCTCAGTGATTCAAATAAATTCTTAGTGTCTTTGCTTTTTACAGAAAAACCTTCTGTGGTTGACAGAAAAAAATATGAATGAATTCGAAAGATGAATCTAAAAAGCATCTACCAGCTTGGCAGGAGACTGCGGAAACCCCAGTATCCCAGTCCTTGCTGCCATATGTGCAAAGAAACTTGGGAAACACTCTTCCCTAAGCCTTTATTACTCAAAGTGTAGATTAATGGACTGGAAGCACCAGCATCACCTGAAGGCCTGCTAGAAATGCCCAACTTCAGGTCCTGCCTCAGGCCTTCTAAGTAGGAATCAACATTTCAACAACATCCCTGGCCAATTCGTATGCATACTGAAGTATGAGAAGCAATTTCTAAAAAATTCTCACCAGTTCAGTTGGAGGGGAGCTTCCAAACTGCTTGTTCAGCTTAGTGTGAGGCTGCATTTTTAAAACTCATCTTAGATCCATGCAGGTGACTGACAGCATTGAGGACAAGTGTACAATGAGCCTCATACCATTATGCATAAATGTTCCTCCTTACCCATTAAAAAGGTTCAAAAGATACTATGCTGCAGATATTCCACATAATGACCTTCCAAATTTCTTGGCACCAATCATCTTCTAAGAGACTCTGGTGCCTGCACATATTAAATTAAACCTCCTCTCTTTGCAAACTGTCAGTTCTCTGCTATGACTTTTGAGCTATGCCCCATAAATGAGGTTATTGGAGAAAATATATCAGGTATAACATAGACAAACTATAGACAGGTGCTTAAGGAAATAAGAAGATTAAGGTACCTTTGAGAAACTGGCCTAATTATCAACTGTGGTACAGTTTCTGTGTCATTGAAATTCTGTTTTTCATATGTTCTGATAGTGTAGGGGAGAAAAACAGAAATCTGCTTTAGACGTGATTCACAAACACACAGCTGTTGCCTTAACTATAGGGTCATGCACATATTTTTCTTGTCTTCCAGGTGTTTTCTGAGGATGCATTAAGTAGAATTTCAATGAGTTGGAGAGCTCTATCCAATGTATAAATTAAACTTAAAGCTTCTCAAAGCAAGTTCAAGCCAAATTGCCCTCCTCTGCTTGTTTGAGGCAGTTACTAAGGAAAGCAATGGAAATGACACTTTTTAAGCCAGACTCTCATAAATCAGGTGTTTCCACACTTCTTGAAGTGACAATAGAAAGCCAGTTGGAAAACATAATAGCAAAAGACACTGCTCCCAGACTGTCGGCAGACTTTGGAGTGAGTATAATGTTTGACAGGAAAGATTGTGTGTGAACATTATTCATTGCACCAAGAACCACCCAAAGGCACCTTCCGAGCAAAGATTAATGAAAGAGAATTCTCAGGAAGTAACATAATACAGAATATCTTCCTCTTCTTCACCCAATTCTCCTTTGGGGAGATCCAGATTTAGCTTGGGACAAAATTTAGAATTCTGAAGGTGTGACGAAAGGCAAGTCGTAGTCTACAAAGCTATTACAGCGTGAGGGTCTCACCTCTGGACATATGGTATGGCATTTCTTAACCCAATTCGGGTATCCCTTAGGAGAGTGAGAAGATTGCATTGATGAGGAACTAGATATTCAGTGTCCCGTCCTCACGGAAAACCGATACCCCAACTTTAATGGGATTAATGATGTTCAGCTTGATTTTAGTTTGTTGTTCTCCTGGTGCCACTCTGAATTCATCAAATTTTCAAACGTCGGACCCACCTTCTTGACACTCTTATTAATATTCTTTGCCTGTCAGAATTGATCATGGGCTCTTTGAAGAGTCAGTGCAGAGTTATTCCTTAAGATAAAAACATAGAAGAAAGACTGATTTCATTTGTCAGTCTACACTAACAAGCAGCTGAGATTTTCCTTTGAAATGTGGAACTTTAAAGATCTTTCTAAGTTCTGTGGCTGAGGAACCATGTCCCCAGGCATTCTAGAAACTCACCTCCTTGAAAAAGTGGGTTGATGATCTAAGAATGGGAGGCTCCAAGTTTTCAGAACTGAATGCTACCTGACTACCAGCTAAATAGTGAGGGTCATTTTCCAGTCAACAATGAAGATTATAAATTCGTAGACACTTTTTAGAATTGAAATGTACATTTACTGTGATTTAACCTAAAGAAGGTTTCCACTGGAAGTATGTTAACTACTCACACTTTGAACTTGGTGATTCTCAATTTTGTTGAGCATCAGGATTCCATTTTTAAAGTGTTTTTAGAAAAGATTTTTTATGTGGAAATAATTTTAAACTTACAGAAAATTTGCAAGAATGAGAAGAAAATAAAGAACTATACTTGTTACCTGGATTCGTTTATCGTGAACATTTTATCTCATTTACTTTATCATTTATGTCCTCCTTCACTCTCTTTCCCAATATAATATTTTTATGAACCATTTAAAGATGTTACATACATCATGACCTTAATCTTTAAATGTTTCAGTGTGTATTTCCTAAGAATAGGGGATATTCTTATGTAAAACCACGGATACAGTAATACATTGATACAATGATTTTTAGTTAATCTATATCCATACTTAATGGACCCAGCAATGCCTTTTTTAGTACAATTTCTCCATTCTATTGTAAAATCCACGCTAGGCTAAGGTATTGCATTTAATCGTCATCTCTCCTTTAACTTGGAACATTTTTGCAGCCTTTCTTAGTATTGTAAAATATTAACATTTTGGAGAATATAGTCCCCACCCCTACTTTTAATAGAATGTTCCATATTTTTAGTTTCTCTCTTTGCATTCATGATTAGATTCAGGTTTTGCATTGTTGGCTTGACTGGAGCACTACATAGATGATGTATCAGTCAGGATTTCTCTGTTAAAGTAAAAAGATAATTTGCTAGCTACCATGTGATCTGAATTTTTCTTTTATTTGTTTGATTCATAGACAGTGCTTCAAGCAGTTCATGGTGCACTGACATCAATACCAGGGGAGGACTCTAAATGCCTGTCCACTGCACCTTGAGCTGTGCCAATTTTATCACTTGAGTGAGTCCATTGAGATAGAACACTTGCAGGCAGGTTCAGCGAAGCAACTTTATTGTCAATAGATAGGCAGTGAGGGACAGTAGAAGCCTAGGATTTATGGTGAGCCAGTCCCTTGAGGCTCCTGACCTCAGGTGATCCACCTGCCTTGGCCTCTCAAAGTGCTGGGATTACAGGCATGAGTCACCACACCCAGCTGGGTTGTGAACAATGCTTTTCATAATACTTTTCATGGATGAGTACCATTTGTGTTTTATTCTCTTTATTTCCTCCTTTCCCTTTCCTAGAAGAGGTCATAGCCTTTGTACTTCTTGCTTCAGGGATATTTGAAGACTTGAAAGCAGACACTGCTTAAAACAACTTCTTTTTCTGGCTTTTCTGAAAGTCTGAGAATACTAAGCAAGTGTGTCCCCTGACAAGGAAGAGACTGGAGAAGAGTAGGCCAAAGACTGTCAGAGAGAGGGTGAACATTCTATAAAGCAGGGCAAGGTCCACAGTCTCTCTTGTTGCCCTCTGGGAGGTAGCAGGGTTTTTGGTTTGTTTTTGTTTTGTTTTTTTAAGGGAAATGCCCTCTGTGCCTAGGGAGACTGACCCCAGGCACTGGAGCCCCAGAACCTATAGTTTTGCACCCAAATATGGTATAGAAGGAACATGCCCTTGGATAGCTTTTGTTTTTACGTTTTATTAAAAAATTATCATACAAAAATCTTTTTTAATAATAAAAAGAAAAATTATTTTATAGTAAAATCAACTGCTTTTTTTGTACAGATCTATAAATTTTAACATAGATTAACGTATCCTAGAGATTCATGTAATCAAGATACAGAACAGTTAGTTCCATCACCCTCTCAAAGCCCCCTTATTGTCCCTTTACAGTCAGAGCCCGCCCCCATCCCTAACCCCTGGAAACCATTGATTCGTTTTCCATCACTATAGTTCTGTCTTACAGAGAATGTCAAATAAATGGAATAATACAATGTGTATCCTTTTGAGACTGACTCCTTTCACTTAGCATGTCTTTGAGATTCATCCATGTTGTGTGTATCGCTAGCTATTTCTTTTTATGGCTGAGTAGTATTCCATAGTATGGCTGCACTGCAGTCTGTTTATCCCTTCCCCCTCTGAAGGGCACTTGGGTTGTTTCCAGCTTTTGATGATCACACATAAAGTTGCTATAAACATTCATCCACAGATTTTGGTGTGAACATAAGATTTTATTTCTGGGTAAATATCCAGGATTGAAATTTCTGGTCATATGGTCAAGGTATGTTTAACTTTATAAAAAATTGCCACACTTTTCCAGAGCTGCTGCACCATTTCACATTTCCACGAGCAATGTATGAGGGTTCCGGTTGTTCTGCAGCCTCAATGGCACTTGGTATCAGCAGTTATTTCCTATTATTAACATTGTAATAGGCGTGTAGTGTTATCTCTTAGTGGTTTTAATTTGTATTTCCCTAACAAAGCCCCTGGATTTAAGGCCTCATGTGGCTTCTGACAGTAAATTTATTAGTAGTTTCTAGTATGGGGCAGATATGGGGATGGCCTCACAGATACTTTGTTGTAATGACTCAGAGTGGGGAGTGAAGAAAAAGGTCTGATAATAAGCAAGAATTAAACTCTCTATAATGGGGTCAGTGGATGGGGTTTCTAAGTCAGATTTAAATAAAATAAAATAATTTGACAGTTCTTGCAAGCCCAGTTGTGATGAAAAGTCATGCCTATTTCATGTGCCTTACAGATATTTCAAATCTGTGTAGTCATAACTTGGTACATCCTACCTTGTGGTACATCATATGCTTGATTGCATTTGTATCACTTGATTATGAAAACCTTAGTGAAGTATTTTAAAAGGATTGCTCAGAGAATTGCCAACACAAGTATGTACCAGAATTCTGGCTGGACATGCAATAGTTCTGTGGATTTAGCACAATGGAAAAAAACTGCAAACTTAGTATAATAAAAACGGTGAGCATATAGGCCCTAGTGTTGGTTTGTCAGTGTTGAAATAATTAAAGACGGCTACCCATCAATACCTAACTGATACAGACAATCCAGTCTCAAAGGTGCTAGAACTAAGAAATGGTCAAATGTGAGTATTTTAATAAGTAAGTCAAATGTCTCTCTTCTCCTGGCCCCTAACCATAAATGTTCTCTAAAACTATACTTTCAAGTATTCATTCTCTACATTCTCTTCCTTGGGGCTCTATGAACCTCCATTGTGGGAGTATCTGTGTCACATTCCCTGCTTCATGATTCAGGAGGCTCTTATTGTGTAAGGAAGAATGTGTCCGGTCTTTGTCCCAGGTTCCTGGCACAGAGCTTCTAAAACCCTTGGAATTTGCCAAGTGGTAGAACTGTTTTTGTTATTCATGAATCCCCTGGATCCCACCTGAGTTTATGCTAATGAGATGACTCAAAGTGAGCCCCTAGGTAGCTTCAGGATGGGGACTAGTCACTGGAAAGATCAGCCAGCCATGTAATGAGAGGGTTGGAACGTTGAGCCAGTTCAACCTCTGAGAGGAGGAGAGCCAGAGATTGAGTTACATCCTTGGCCAGTGATTTAATCACTCATGCCTATGTAATGCTATACCAATTAAAAAACAACTCTGGACACTGAAGCTCAGTGGAGCTACCTGATTGGTGAATACATTTTTATTTTATTTTATCTTATTTTATTTTTGAGACAAGGCCTCACTGTTGCCCAGGCTAGAATGAAATGGTGCCTTCATAGCTCACTGCTGCCTCAAACTCTTGGGCTCCAGGCATCCTCCCACCTCAGCCTCCCACATAGCTAGGACTACAGGTTTGAGTCACTGTGCTCCAGGCCATGATTGGTGAACACACTGATATCTCAGGAGGGTGATACATCCTGATTCCATGAGAAGCGGACATAGAAGCTCCGTGTTTGGGACCTTCCCAGACCTCTCCCTATATGTTTCTTAATTTGGCTGGTCTGATTTATATATTTTTAAATAAAACTGTTATAATAGGTAGCAAGTCAGGAAGACATGAGCAGGGCAGGAGAGCCCTCCACCGGTCCCCCATCCAGGAATGTCAGGTGACCATCGGTGGTGGTTAGGCAGTTAACTGTCTCTCTAAAATAATAATAGGTCACAGTCAGCACCAGGGAAAGGTAATTTCCTAATAGAAACACCTGAAACTGATCATCAGCTTCCCAATAAGATCTCAGGAGCTGGGCAAGTGGGCTCACATATGCCTACGAAGAGTCAAAATGGTGGCGTTTAACCTTCTGGAGGCATTCTACCGGAAAAGGAAATGCCTCAGGTGAGCATGCGTACAACGCCGGTGAACACTCGGCACATGCTCACCTCCCAAATGCTAGCAGGCCACTGCGCATGCACACAGCCCACTCCAAGGAAGGAATCAGTAGAGAAGGGCTGCAAGGCCCTGGAGGTGTGCCGACATATAAAACCCCAAGCCAAAAGGTTAAACCTCACACTTGACCTCCAAGTTTCCCCGCTGGCACTCTTCCAAGTGTACTTTACTTTCTTTTCATTCTTACACTAAAGCTTTTTAATAAATGTCCTCTCCTGCTCTAAAACCTGCCTCGGTCTCTTCTTCTGCTTTATGCCCCTCAGTCGAATTCTTTCTTCTGAGGAGTCAAGAATTGAGGTTGCTACAGACCCGTGTGGATTCACCACTAGTGACAAAACCATAATTGTAAGTGCAGTGCTTTTTTGAGTTCTGTGAGTCATTTTAGTGAGTTGTTGAACCAAAGCAGTGTTACGAGACTCCTCTGGAGTTGTAGCTGGTTGGTCAGAAGTGTCGGTGGCCTGGGGACTCCACTTGTGGCTGGCTCCATCTGAAAGGGAGACAATCATGTGGAGGACTGAGTCCCTAACTTGTGGGGTCTACACTAAACTCTGAGTAGTTAGTGCCAGAACTGATTGCAGTATACCCGTTTGGGCTAAAACCGAATATTCGATGAGTCAGTGGGCAGGACCTGTGGGCAGAACTGTTGCTATTGCTCCAGATCCCACCTCTCGTGTCCCTCCTCCCCTGCCACAATAGACATAGGCAGGCTGTCAGCACAGAGTCCTGCAATCCACGAAGATCTGGCCCAGATGGTGTTTGCCTGATGTTCTAGTAAGAGAAAAAAGCCCCAGCTACTTCTCTGGTCCTTCAGGGAAATGCAAATGTGACACCCCTCTATTTTTTCTCTTTCCGTGACCCCTTATTTCAGACACAGGGGAGGGCTTCCTCCATCAGGCTGGTGATATCCTCCTTCTACAGCAGAAATATACTGCGGCTTTTTTCTTATTCTTTTGGCCTTCAGAAGAAAGAGTACTGAATGCCAGTGTCTTCAAGTGGATGCTAGTGAGGCTCTTCTGAAAGAGCGAGAATGGATCCAGAGAGCCACTTGGCCTCAGGATGCTCCTTTGGTCCATCTATATTCACCAGAGACATTCTAGTGTTGTGGATTTTAAAGGGTGAGTTCACTAACCCTGCATTCTCTCCTCCGTGTCTCAATTGGTGCTTCCCCTTGCCCTTGGGCAGTTTTTCCAGACAGTGTGTCACAAACACTACATTCCTTGTGAGAAGGAGGTGGGATGATCAATGAAAACTCCCTGATAAGTTACATGTACTCTGAGCAGTGCTGTCAGGCTTAAAGGTCACATATTTCTGCAGTATGAAAATCACAGAGCACAGTGGAAACCTCATGCATAAGCAAAGCTTCTCATTGCATTCAAAAGTAATTTAAATGGCTGAGAGCTTATCTCTATGATAAAGGCTGCACCTTTTTATGTATGTTAAAGCTAAGGAAAGTGCTTAAAATCCTCCCTGGCATTTGCCTTGCAGAGCTCTTGTGGGAGTAATGGGCCATGACATGCTTGGAGCTCCTAGAAGGAAAAGTGTGATGCAAGTGTAAATGTATTATTATTGCCATTAGGAATGGTGATCTGGGGGGAAGATTAAATGCTAAAGATAAAAATCACCAAAATCTCTGAGAAATGCAAAACTAGGCCCATACTTCAATTAAATTAAATGACCACATAATGCTACATTTTAATCCTGTGAGCATAAATTAACATAAAAACAAAATAACAGAAAATTGCCAGCATCAGCAGGAAATAGAGAGGCCATTAGTCATCACCCTCTGAAGCCCCCTCTCATTATTCAGTGCCTAGGAACTCGACAACTGCAAAGTGCTTAGCAGTCATTTGTTGGTAAATGTGCTTCTCAAAGCTGGTTCTCTCCCAGGCCCCTGTCTAGCCATTGGCCCACATTTTCCTCTTAATGCGTGGCCTGAACTGGGGCACTGGTCTTCATGGCCTGTTCCCTTAAGCAGCTGCAAATACTCCCCAGTGCTTTGGGTTCTCTAGGATTCTGCAGAGCTGTAGTAATTAGCTGATACTTGATTGATAAAGGAGCCAGTCCTGATTCATGCCTGTTCCACTGCCACCTAGTTCCTAGTATGAGGTGACAGAGGGTTAACCCTATAGTTTCTGGTGCCAGACTTGTATAGGAGCAATTTTTGCTTTGTCTATAAAATTTCCTAGAAGGAACTCTAGAACTAAAGCAGTCTGACAGTTCCTTGAGTCCTGTGATCAGTGTGAATAGATATGTTTTGGATTTCTCGTTGTGCTGTGCTCTGTCCTCTCATTTAGCTTCCTAAAAGGAAACCTCAGGTCTCCCATAAGACACTTTTAGTAATGTTGAAAGAAAACAATAAGTGAACTTTTTTCTTCCCAGAAGTATGGGTTGTCACCATTGCAGAGTAAGGTGATATGTTGATTTTCAAACCAGCATTTAGCTATATAGCAGGAGTTGGGCCTTGACCCAATATTGTGTCCAATTACAGGAGTTCAGAAGGGTCCTAGCATGTCTCATGAGCCACCAGGGCAGACCTGAGCAATACCTATTTTTAAGAGGAGCTGAGCTGCTTCCTGAACATAATTCATCTGACAGAGGAAGAAACCAGACTCTAGACCGGATGCACAGAGCCTCAGCCAGAGAAGGGAGCTGATTTTGAATATGGCATGGTGCTGTCTCTCTACTCCTTCCTGAGCATATACCCAATGCCTCATGCTGGTGCCAGTAACATTGATTCCCAAGCAACACTACTTTGAAGCCCTTCTAATGGAAAAACACTTAATGGAGGGAGACACCCCAACACCACACTGCATCAACTGCTGTGGAGCTTGGTACCTTCAGGGCTTTGGTGCGTTGCCTGATGACAATGGAGGAGGAACCCTGCAATATGAAGCTTCTTTCTATGCACATATGAGATAACCCTGGAGACACACAGAAATATTCAATAAGAGTATTTCAGGAGACTAGAGAGCTGTATGAGTAGGTGTGTAAAAGTCAGTAAATCTTGATTATTTTGTATTCATAGGCTGGTGGGGCTTGAGGAATCTGCAGTTCACAGATGCATAGTGCATATGCCAAATTTTACCTATGAATTATTTTAATAAATATTCATTCGGTGCCTAGTATGTCTGGCATTATGCTAAGTCCTGAATTTATAAGTCTCTAAATCTAGTGGTAATGAAGAGATATCAATAAGTAACTTCAATGATCATGAGGAGGAAGAAGACAATGATGACAACTGTCATTTGTTGAGTATTAATTATACGCATGCATTGTGCTAGGTAATTTACATATATTATTACTAATCTTTGCTACAGCCATACAAGATAGTGCTTAATAAGTTCATTTTAAAGGTGAAGAAAATTGAGACACAGACATGTCATATGGCTGCTAGATGTCAGAGATGAAATTCAAATACAGATTTGTATGACCACAATCTGACATCTATTACGTGATAGGTCATTTAGTAGAAAAACATCTACTAAACAATGGCATAAGAGGGAAAAGAGAAATTAATGTGAATCTTGACTACTGAGAATGAACATCAGGTTTCAGATAAGCACTTTCAGCGCTTGATCATACAAAATGTGATAGCAGTGACTGTAAGACTTTTTACATATGAGTGTACCATATAGTAGTCCCTCATCATTTTACCAGAAAGACAAGAAGGAGCATATGAAAAGTGTCAGAATATCGACCTTTTCCTAGCACCTTGAAGGAGCAGCTTGTTCCAAAGTGATGGCAATTGAGAAATGCCTGTGACATCATCTTGTTCTCTTAGGATCCAATGGGAGTCCCTGATGACTCAGCCACAGCCAGGACAGAGAACACATTGACTCCACATTCACTTGATTTAATTTCTCCAATAAAAACCAAATGTGTTTATTATTTATAGGAACACCCTCCATCCAAAAAAAAAAAAAAAGAGCAGTTATTTGTCTGAATAAAAGGATGCTCCAAGTTGTGAAGTTTTCTGGCTATTTTCGTGTTTTTAAGATCACCAAGATTAATATGAAAACCCTTTGGAAAGATTTCAGGAGTAAAGAGAAACTGAAAGTTAAAGTGTGAGAAGTGAATTAAAGTTCAACCTGGAAGGAAGACATAACATCTTTGACAAGATAATATAAGCCAATAGGAAAATGAGTCAATTTATACGTAACCTCTCAGGAACACGTTTATTTTAGCGTGTAAAGCACACCTGTGCGTGCAGACTAGCACCGACTCAATCTTGTCAGAAGAATATAGTGTTCTTTTACTAATAGGAGCTACTTCATTATTTCCACAAAGATAAATGCCATCGATGACCCAAAAGTGAGATGTATAGATGGTCCACTTAAGATTTGAGAATTGTGAGGAAAATATGCCATCACCCTAAATGAGCTACTCAGTGACATCTAATCCTGAAGAAAGACAAGATGTTTCCTGACACTTGTTTATTGCTACAATGATATACTGGGCATGAAGTATGCCTTCAAATTATTTGCTCTCCAAGAAACAGAAACCTATCCCTCTAATGCTATTACCGTAATAGTCTAGACAAATACATGCAATTTCATGTCATTTCGTCTAGGCATATCAGCTGGATTTTATGCTGTCATTTCTCCCAAGCGAAGCTGATATCATTACCATATGGCTACAGCCAGCAAACAGTTCTGCTGTTATCTCATACCCTCATAGAATCTTTTTCCCCAAATGTCAATTTCATTCAAATGCATTCCATATGAACAACATTCAAAGGAACAGTTCTCTAATTCTGCCACCCACCCATTCTCCCTTCCAAAAATCAGTCTTACAAGAGAAATTTAGGATTTTTCTGGCAAGAACTTAAAGATATCCGATTTAAGTGCTTAATTCTAGGATGTCGAGCGGAGCAGAGCACTTGAGCTGTGAAAGACAGACACGTGTTTTTATTGTAGGCCCCACTCTGCTACACTGTTCACACTTGATTATGCATCATTCCTAAAATTCCATTTCTCAGCACAACTGCAGTCCCCAACAAAAGCTCAGTGTGGGATCCATTCCTTTCTCCTCAACTTGTACCCTTGGCTCGTATTAATTTTAATATAACTTACATGATAGTAACAATATTCATAAATTCAAAAGATAACCACTGCCACTTTTGGAGCTTTTCCATTTCAAAACATTCAAGTATGATTATTTGGGCAAAAGAAAAATAATTTCTTTCTATAACTTTCCTCCTAAACAGACGAGCAAGAATGTACTGTATTATAATTATAATTTCAATCATTTCGAAGCCCAGCTGCCTCCATAGATTACTTTTCCTATGTGTATCTATGAAGTGACATGATTGGCTTACTTAAATACTTCTTGTGTTAGTTTTTTAGGGCTACTACAACAAAATACCATAGACCAGGTGGCTTATCAACAACACAAACTTAATTCTCGCAGTTCTGGAAGCTGGAAGTCCAAGATCAGGATGCTAGCATGATCACTGGTGAGGGCCTTCTTCTGAATTGCAGACTGCCAACATCTTGTATCCCCATGTAGCAGACAGAAGGAGAACTAGCTCCCTGGCCTCTTCTTATACCAGCATTAATCCCTTTCATGAGGGTTCCACCCTCATGGCCTAATCACTTCCCAAAGGTCCTACCTCCAAATACTACCACATTGGATTAGATTTCAACATACAAATGTGTGGGGAATGAGGGGGCTGCATAACACTCCTCTAGAGAGCAAAGGCCCCCAGGGAACCCAATGTCTTACAGGGTTGCTAAGCTCCACCTGGTCAATCTATTAGACTGTAAGGTCAACGAAGGCACAAAGCAAGTCTGTCTCATCTACCAGTAGCTATTTAGTAGACCCTCTGGGAAGGCCCTGTGCCTGTCTGCTCCCAAATCCATTCTCTGTTGTGTGTGTGTATATATAGGGAGGGTCTGAGGTGGGTGCAGAGAAATGAGGGGGTTCTCTCTCTCATTTTCTGCCAGCCCAGGGCAGCATCCTTTGTGGAGACTACATCTCCTCCCTGGCTTCAGTTCCATCAGACAGGCCCTACTGCGGTTCTGGCTTCCCCAGGGCCTCTTGCCTGAATTCCAGCAACACTCCCTCCTCCTACTGTCCTGGAGTTCTAGGAGTGCTAAGTTCTTCCTGTTGCTATTTTCTGGGATGCCTCACCATCCTATTTGGCTACAGCCCCTCTATACCCTGTATCACCTATTCCTGGTAATTAAATTATCCTGTTCTGTTTTCCTAGTTGGACCTTCAAAAAATTCTTGTTGAATAAATGAACCTTGTAGGAGTTTCTGTTGCTGGACACTATAACTGGGGTGACCCTGCAGCTCTCAGAGGACCAGTTCTCTGCTGCTCACCCCAAGGCTTTTCTATGTTCTCAGAGTGTGGCCCCAGACCAGCAGCAGCACCAGATGGGGCTATAATCCCAGCATCACCTGGAAATTTGTTAGAAATACAAAAATGAAAATCTTCAGACCCTACACCAGACATTCTGAATCAGAAACTCTGGAACAATCTGAATTTTTAAGCTCCCAGGGCATTGTGATACAAGCTAAGTTTGAGTACTACTGCCCTACAGGCCATGGGACCTCACCCCAGGACTGGAGAATCCTTAGCTCCAGACCTATCAGTGCACTTGCAGGAGGCTTAAATGTTCTGTAAGTGAGACCATCCCAACTTCTAAGCTACATCAATTAATAAGATAAGGAAAACACTACGTCATATTGATGAAACTCATTAAGAATTCTTTACTAACTCCATTTAATTCTTCCCAATGATCAGTTGAATGTCAGTTGAATAGCTTTTCATTTTAACCTGAAATTATCATTTTCAGACAGGCTAATTTAGCAAGGTTGACAATATTCAGACTTTAAGAAACTTCACCTAGTTCAATATACATTCCACATCTTAAATTTCTTATTAAAAGTAGAAATGGTAGAGTTGTTTTCCATAGTGATATCATAAATAATAAACAGAAAGATGGTTTGAAAGTTATCTAGGACAACTATGTAGAAGTTTTAATATTAATGGTGCTTATTGTATCCCATTCAAGGTGCCAGACACTGTGCTTTCTCTCTTCTTCATACCTATATTCTTACCTCTGTTATGTAATTTATCCCTTGCAACAAAACTAGGAGGTAGCCAGTTGTATTCCTGTTTTACCCATGAGGAAATGGAGATTTAGAGAAGTTAAGTGGTAACCTGAGGTCACAGTGCTTAGGATGTAGTGCGGGAATCCTCTGTACTGCACCATTTGGATGTTCATTTATTCACCAGGATCTAGGATGTGCTATGTTCTCTGATGGGTGCTGGGGATAACGGTAACCTAGACAGACACAGTCTCTTACCCTCCCTTCTTCGCCATGAAGTCTTTAGCAAGGGGGATACATAGACACAAAACAAGTTAACAAAAACATAAATGCAGTTATTGTAAGTGCAGTGGCCACCACAGAGGAAGCCAGCATGGGGTTGAGATATTGCCAATGGGAAGAGTAACCCACCCCAAATAGGTGGGCAGGAAAGGTTTTCATGAGGAAGACAGATGCAAGCTGATCACACGATGAGCAGTAGCCAGCCATGCAGAGCAAAGGGACGATCAGCAGGAAGAGAGGAACATGTGCGAGGAGCTGTAAAGAGAGAAAGAGCTTGGGACACTGGAGATACTGAAAGGAGGCCAGCTTGGCTGGGAGGTCAGGAAGAGAGGGAGAGAGTGAGATGGGGGATCAGGGAATGATGTGAGAAACAAACACACAGAGCCTGATGACAAGTCCAGGTACAGAGATTGAGTTGTTTTTTCAGTGCAATGAGTATTCATTTTACATAGGGTGTGGCAGCCTGTGTGTCTTAAGAAGCTCTCTCTTGTTGTCCATGGAGCATGGAGTAGATGGGGATGACACAGGAAGCAGAGCAATCATTTGGAAGGTTATTATAAGACAAAAGATGACAGTGACTCAGTCTAGGGAGATGGCTGTGGAGGTGTAGATAAATGGATGAAATTGGAATTTGAATTCGAGGAAGAGCCAACAAAATTTCCTGATAAATTATTCATGGAAGGTGGGTAAAATGATGACTTAGAGGTGTTTTTATTTAGCAGCTTTATTGAGGTATAATTTATACCACAAAATTCGCCTATCACACACATGCAGTTCAAAAGTTTTTAGTGAATTTATAGAGTTGTGCAATCATCCCCACAGTCCAGTTATGGAACATTTCCATCATCAGAGAAAGTTCCCTCAGGATACTTTGTGGTCAATCCCCACCCCCATCTCCATCCAAGACAACAAGTTTTCTACTTTCTCTTTATAGATTTACCTTTGTGGAAATTTTATATACATGAAATCATGCAATATGAAGTCTTATGTCTGGCTTTTATCACTTAACATAATGTTTTTAGAGGTTATACATGTTGCACATATTAGTAGCTTGTTGCCTTTTTTGATGAATAATATTTATTGTTATGAATATAACACATTTTGTTTTTTCTTTCACCAGTTGATGAATACTTGGATTGTTTCTAATTTGAGGTTACTAATAATACTACTACTAGACATAATCAATTTCCCTTTATCTTCATAGCAATGAAATTATATCACAATCTTTAATCAAATCAATATTCAGCATTTACATTACTATAAATTGTAACTATCCATATTAAGCAGGATTCATCTTCTTATTCAACTTTCTGGTTCCTCCAAGTTAATAACTGCCTTGACTTTTTGATGTATTTGTCACTAAGTGCTTCCCAAACTCTCCAATGAGGAACTGTAAACCTCCATTAGCTTATTTAGAGATAATGCTCTTGGAATCCTTTATCCTCCTGTTCTGATCTTAACTGGTTACTCTCTAAGCCTGCTGCACAGTTGTTGCCCTGGGACTTAGCCCTTTCTCTCCTGTGCTGGAGTGTAATTGCTGGATCCCATGATTTCCTTCATTATGGTGAAGCCAATAGTTTTTTGAGAAAGAGTGAATGAGAGATAAAACTTTGTAAGCTTGCATATGTGAAAATGTCTACATTCTGACTTCATGATTTCCTGATTTATAGTTTAGCTGGATATAGAATTCTAAGTTGGAAATATTTTTATTTATCAGAATTTTAAGTCCATTGTTTTCACTGGCTTCTCACTTCAGTGTTGCTCTTCAGCAACTGAACATCAATGTTATTTATGATTTCCCTCTTTGTTTTTTTATCTCAAGTGGCTTTTAGAATCTTCACTGCTATCCTTGATATTTTGAAATTTCATACCTATAAGTTTTAGAGTGATTATTTTATCTTTAATTATGCTGCATATTCAATGAGTCTTTTCAGTTTGCAAACTCATCACTTTCATATCTGAGAAATATTCTTGAATTATTTTCTTAGTAATTCTCTCCTCTCTGTTTTCTCTGTTCTTTCTATTTCTATTTCTCTGTTCTATTTCTTTCTATCCATCAATTTTATATTAGACTTCTTGGATTATAATTTTCATTTTTAATTCATTTTCTGTTTCCTTTGTTTTTGATTCTACTATCTGTAAGATTTCCTCAATGTTACAAACTTTTCCATTACCTTTAAAAAATTTCTTGTTTCTTTTCTATAGCACCTGTCCTTGTTTCATGATTCAATATTTTCTCTTATCAGATGATAATATTTCTGTTATTACATAATTTTTATTTTGTTTCCTGTATGTCATGTATTCTTCCATTTTCCTTGTTTCTGATTCTCATTTGTTTGTTTTGTACTTTGTCTTTTCATGTTGGCGGCTTTCCTCTAATGTCTGGTGGTCCTTAGTTATCTCATATTTTAGAGTGAGTCACTTATCTTTTGAAATTTAATGTGTGTGGTGAAACTTTCCAATTGCTGAGCTTCATTGTGAGTTGATTTATTGGAGAAAAAGAGTATATCATTGGTATTTCACCAATATCAGCATGTGTAGGAACTTTCTCTTTAGGATGATTCCTACAAAGAAGAAATCCATTATCCTGACAGGAGGTATGAGCCTGAAGTCTAGGAACTGAGCAGGTGAAAGGGGCAGACTGTCTGGCTTATTAGTATGTAGATTTTCTTGCAGTGCCCCAGGTATCTGAAAGGTGTCCTGCATCCACTCTCAGCTGTGCCATGTCTCCAGGTCTTCATTTTATCCAGAGGATAAATTTTCTCTTTTCTGAAACACTAAAGGAACCAAATGAAAAAATTTTAGAAGCTATTACCAAGTTTTTATTCATTTAGTGTATATTGATTGAGCTCCTTACTCTAGTCAAAGCCATGTGTATACAGTGGTAAACAAATAGATGTGATCCCTGCCTGCATGGCATTTATCTACACTCTTTGTCTTGTTAGGCTTCATGAGGTTACAAGGAACCGAGACAGGTTTCTTCAGATAGGCAAAAAAGGTGTTTTTTCTCCCCCCCACCCCCAGATACTGTGGTTTATTGTTAATATGCAGAAAATGTTTAGAAAATGTAGGAAAACAAATAGCCATGGTCCAGGTCTTAACTGAGAAATTGAACAATGGTATCTCATCATTCAGAATCCAGCCATTCTAATTTCCACCCCCAATGCAGAGGTTGTAGAAAGATGCCCAAAATAGCAGCTCTTCCATATTTAAAAAATTTGAGATTGCCTTCTTCGCCAGGCCCCCACTATTGATGGATGATTTGGGGTTGGTTGCTGGCCCCTAGCCCAATCAGCTTTAGCCAAGAAGTCAGGGTCAGATAAAGCTCATAATGGCAACCCAGTGGGAAGGAACTGCCTTGGAGCTAATGATGGGACAGGCATAATACATTTCCTATTGCAAGTATTATCATGATACAACACATGCTCTAAAACCAGAAGAATTCTTCTTGAAACTTTTTGTTTGGATTTATCAAAACTTGCCTGATATGGAGAACACATCTACACACAGTTTGGGATTAGGCACCAGAGCTCAGGATGGCCAAGGGCGAAGGATAAAGAATGGCTGGAATGACATTTAAGGAGAGAAAAATGTAGAAATGTTAGGGATTATCCAGTGTAAATAGTTACATTACACAGAACTTTTCACATGCTATAATCTGCAAGTTACTCTCTTTGCACTTGTAACACTGGCCCAATCTAGAGCTGCCTTGTAAATCAGCCTAAAGGGCCCAGCAGCCCAGAGATACCTATTATAAATCTTACATCCATTCAAATGAAAGAACATAGAAATAAACTTTCACTGTACAGAAAGGAAGGTAATTCTGAATGTTCTCATTTCAATTAGATCACAGTGCTTGCTCCAGGGGAAACAGGGAATCTTTTAGAAATGTAACAAGCTAGGGGAGATTTTGGTGAAGAATTTCTTTAGTCACAGAAGGAGAATACAGAAGCCTATACTGGCCTATTTGGAGGCATTACTGGGCAGCTGCTTCTTATTCCATAGCTCAACACAATGCTCTCTTTGCCATGAATTTCATGGGGCTTTAGGAAAAATCCTACAGCAATTACAGTCTGTGCACAGGAGGTTACCGTGACATGCTCCCCCTCACACCCAGGCCCCAGAGTTCAAGCCCTGGGGTTCTCTAATTTTGATACACCAAATCACTGTTATTAGGTAAATGAGTAGCAGCCATGGTAATCAGACCTTAATTAAAACAAAGTGTATAAAGCTAGGTACTATGGACCACCACCCTAATTTTGGTTCATTGCATAAAACTGATTTATCTCAGGATCATTCACTTACCATAATCATTTCCTGTTTTGAGATGAAATTTTCATTCAGAGAAATTTATAATGATGTTCTCTCTCTTACACTGTCTAGTCAATATCACAGTCTGATGATATTTCCAGAAACAAGCATTCACCAAAGGAAAATATTTTACATATTTCCAGAAATGTCTTAAGGGCGTTTTTCATGTACTGTCCACTAATACCTCTGAGCCTATTCTACACAATCCTGAGAAAAAAGAGTCAAGTATAGAATTGCTACAATTGCTAAAATTTTTGCCCTAGTGTTCAGAGCTTCTGGTAGACAGAATGTATGCGATTGTTCCAGTATGAAGAAAAAAAAAAAATCTAAGTGCCTCAAGACCCAATTTCAACAAATTCCAATTCTCACTTTCCAAAGTGAAAGAAAACATCTCTATTGATTTCTGACATAAACAACTAGATCAAAAGAGCTTACTGTTTTTTGTTCAAAGTCCTCCTCCTCTCTCGCTTTTATGAGTATGTCCTCCTTGGCTTTACTTGTCTGTGACTGGCTTGTTATAGAATGAACTTACACGTATACATCTTTTGTTCTGAGTGAATTTTTCCTCTATAGAATATTTGGGCTATAAAGAACTGCAATGGAGTGACGGGTGGGTGCTGTCTGAACCAGTTATAGCATCATCCAGATGTTCTCAGAAGTTCTTAGCCTTGGATGCTGACTTGGTGGCCAGAGCCTTGGTGTGGGCTCACTGCTTCTATTATTGATGTGCTGGATACTGTCATCAGTGATGGTGCATTTGGCTGCCTCTTGACTAAGTACAGGAAAAACTGTGGGAACTAAATGATAGTATTTTGCCATTTCACGGTGGATACAGCATTCTGGGAACTCATATTTGTTGTATTTTCACAAAGTCTTAGTTGTTTTCCAAGTTTTTTAAATTTATTTATGTACTCATTCATTTTTTAAAATTAAGATATAATTCACATACAAGAAAATCTACTCTTTTATGGTGTAAAATTCTGTGATTTTGAGTTCTTCACAAAGTTTAACCATCACAGGTATCTAATCCAGAATATTTTCACCATTCCAATAAGAAGCCCATACCCATTAACAGTCATTCCCCCTCCCCGCACCCCCAAATTCCTGGTAACCATTTGTCTACTTTCTGTCTCTATGAATTTGCCTATTCTGCACATTTCTTATAAGTGGAATTAAACAATATGTGATCTTTTGCATCTGGCTTCTTTCACATACTATAATGTTTTCAAGGCTCATCCCCATGTTGTAACATGCATCAGCACTTCACTTATTTTTGTGGCTGAAAAACATTTCATTGTATGGATATACCAGATTTTCTATTAATTTATCAATTGATAGTTGAGTTGTTTTCACTTTTCAGCTATCATGAATAATGTTGCTATGAATATTCACATACAAGTTTTGGATGGTTATGTTTTCAATTTTCTTAAGAGTGGAATTGTTTGATCACATAGTAATTCCATATTTAACTTTTTGAGGAAATACCAAACTATTTTCCAAAATGGCTGCACCATTTTACATTCCCACTGAGCAATATGCTCTAATTTCTTTATGTCCTTGCCAGCACCGGTTCTTGTCTGTCTTTTTGATTATAGCCATTCTAACAAATGTGAAATGGTATTTCATTATGGTTTCTATTTGCACTTCTCTAAGAACTATTGATCTTGAGCATCTTTTCATGTACCCATTGGCCATTTGTGTATCTTTTTTTGGAGCAATGCTTATTCATGTCTTTTTTCCATTTTTTATTTGGCTTATTTGTCTCTCTTTTATGAGTATGTCCTCCTTTGCTTTACTTGTCTGTGACTGGCTTGTTATAGAATGAACTCACACATACATCTTTTGTTCTGAGTGAATTTTTCCTCTATAGAATTCTTCGGGTATCCTAGATATATAAATATGTTTTAGGTACCTTATCAGATAAATGACTTGCAACTATTTTTTTGTTCATTTTGTATGTTTCCTTTTCACTTTCTGATAATGTCCTTTGAAATAATAAAGTTTCAAATTTTGAAGTTCAATTTATTTATATTTTCATTTGTTGCTTGTGCCATTCATTTATTTTTACAAACTTTTTCCAGTCCCTACAATGATCCAAAATACAAAGATGAATTAAGACACCATTTCTGCCTACAAGTCAATCAGACTCCTGCATAAAAAAATAAGACATGTGAACAGAAGCAATGCAGAGTCTCATTCCTAGATAGACCCATCACCTCTTTCATCCAGGTCTTGTTCAAATGTTACCTCCTCTGAGAGATCCTTATGGACCAGCTGACCTAAAAAGCACTTGCTGCTGTCACTATCTTCTGATCCTGCTCTTTATGGCTTTGTTACTTCCTGGCTTTATCGTTCTCCCACCTGAGTGTGAGTTTCACAGATACAGGAACTTTGTGTATCATTACTGCTGAATCCCAAACATCCACAACAGCATCTGGCACCTGGTAGATGCCCAATAAATATTGATAAAAATAATAGTTGTTATATCACAGATATTGATAAGGTTTGGGTCTGTGTCCCTGCCCAAATCTCATGTCAAATTGAAATCCCCAGTGTTGAAGGTGGGGCCTGGTGGGAGGTGGATTGGATCATGGGGGTGGATTTCCACTTTGGTGCTGTTCTCAGGCTACTGAATTATTGTGAGATCTGGTCGTTTAAAAGTGTGTAGCACCACCCCCCACCTTCTTCCTGCTTTGGCCATGTAATGACATTCCTGCTTCTCCTTCACCTTCTGCTATGATTTTAAGTTTCCTGAGGCCTCCCCAGCCATGCTTCCTGTGTAGCCTGCAGAACTGTGAGCCAATTAAACATCTTTTCTTTATAAAGTACTCAGTCTCAGGTATTCTTTTATAGCAATGCAAAAACAGACTAATACAGAAAATTGGTACTTAGCAGTGGGGCATTGCTATAAAGATACCTGCAAATATGGAAGCAGCTTTGCAATTGAGTAACAGGCAGAGGTTGGAAGAGTGTGGAGAGCTCAGAAGAAGATAGGAAGATGAGGGAAAATTTGGAACTTTTTAGAGACTTGTTGAAAGGTTATGACCAAAATGCTGATAGTATTATGGTCAGTGAAGTCCAGGCTGAGGAGGTCTCAGATAGAAATGAGAAACTTAATGGGAACTGGAATAAGGGTCACTTTTGTTATCAATTAGCAAGGAGCTTGGTTGGAATGTGACCCTGCCCTAGGAATCTGTGGAACTTTGAACTTGAGAGTAATGATTTAGGGTATCTGGCAGAAGAAATTTCTAAGCAGCAAAGTGTTCGAGTTATGGCCTAGCTGCTTCTAGCATCCTGTGCTCATATTTGTAAGCAAATAAATAATGTAAAATTGGAACTTATATTTAAAAGGAAAGCAGAGTGTAAAAATTTGGAAAAGTTGCAGCCTGGCCATGTAGTAGAAAAAGAAAAACCCATTTTCAGGGGAGGAATTCAAGCCAGGTGCAGAAATTTGCCTAACTAAAAGGAAGGCAAATGTCGATAGCCAAGACAATGGGAAAAACACCTTGAAGATATTTCAGAGAGCTTTGCAGCAGCTTCCACTCCAAATCATAAGCCTAGAGGCTTAAGAGGGAAGAATGGTTTCATGTGCCAGGTCCAGGGCCCTCACTGCTCTTTGCAGCCTCAGAACATGGTGCCCTACATCCTGGCTACTCCAGCTCCAGCCATGGCTAAAAAGTGCCAAGGTACAGCTTGGGCTGCAGCTTCAGAGGGTGAAAATCATAAGCCTTGGAGGCTTCCATATGATGTTAAGCCTGAAAGTGCACACAGTGCACGAGTTGAGGCTTGGGACCCCCCACCTAGATTTCAGAAGATGTTTCCAGGAAAAGCCTGGATGTCCAGGCAGAAGTCTGTTACAGAGGAAGAGCCCTCATGGAGAACCTCTACTAAGGTAGTGTGGAGGGGAAATGTGAGGTTGGAACTCCTACACAAAGCCCCCACTGGGGTACTGCCTAGTGAAGCTGTGAGAAGACAGTGATCATCCTTCAGACCCCCAAACGGTAGATCCACTGAGTTTGCACTATGCACCTTGAAGAGTTATAGGCACTCAATGTCAGTCCCTGAGACCAGCTGTGGGGGCTAAGTCCTGCAGTGCCACAGAGGCAGAGTTGCCCAAGGCCTTGGGAGCCCACCCATTGCATCAGTGTGCCCTGGATGTGAGACATGGAATCAAAGGAGATTATTTTAGAGCTTTCAGATTTAATGACGGCCCTGCTGGGTTTTGGACTCACACAGGCCTGTCACCCCTTTATTTTGGCCAATTTCTCTCAGCGGACAGCCAAGAAATACAAGAGAGTATCTACCCATTGTCTATATCCCCATTATATCTTGGAAGTAATTAATTTGTTTTTTTATTTTATAGGCTCATAGGCTGAAGGGACTTGCCTTGTCTCAGATGTGACTTTGGACTTTTGAGTTAATGTTGGAATTAGTTAAGACTTTGGGATACTGTTGGGAAAGCATGACTGTATTTTGAAATGTGAGGAGGACATGAGATTTGAGAGAGCCAAGGAGCAGAATGACATGGTTTGGGTCTGTGTCCAATCTCATGTCAAATTGTAATCCCCATGTTGAGGTGGAGTCTGGTGGGAGTTGATTGGATCTTGGGGGTGGATTTCCCCTTTGGTGGTGTTCTCATGGTACTGAGTGAGTTGTCATGAGACATGCTTGTTTAAAAGTGTGTAGCACCTTCCCCACGCCTCTCCTGCTCTGGTCCTATGAAGATTATTATATCATAATTCAGTACCTGCTTCCCCTTTGCCTTCCACTATGATTGTAACTTTCCTGAGACTTCCCCAGCCATACTTCCTTTATAGCCTGTGAAACTGTCAGCCAATTAAAACTCTTTTCTTTGTAAATTACCAATCTTAGGAATTTCTTTATAGTAGTGTGAGAACGGACTAATACAGATATAGAGATGAATCAATTATACTGAAGAAAGGATAAAGAAACCCCTCTAAAAATGGGGAGACATAAGCAGAGTCTTGAAAAATAAGTTGGTGATAGGAATGTGGTGGGTGAAACAAACTAGGAGAGAATTTCAGCAGAGGAGACACATGAGCAAAGTTCCACAGGCCTCTTACTAGAATGTAGGAATTGACAGCATCATTCCGTAAAGGGGAGCTTTACGAAAGTGGAGTGAGGGAAAAGAAAGGGCAGGGTCATCAGAAGTCCTGGTGTCTGATCTTAACTTTGTCCCTAATTTGTTATGAGCTTTGAACAGGACCCTGTAACCTCCGGGCCTTGGGTTCAACCACAAAATAAAATGGCTTATCTTTAAAGTAGCCTCCAACACCAGGCGGTCAAGAATTCTATTTCAAAAAGGAGATCAACTTTTAATATCTTTAAGGTGAAGAGCCATTTATTCCATTTTCTTCTTTGTTTTAAAAATTAAATATAATTTACATGCAGTTATGAAACAAATCTCAAGTATATGGTCAATGAATTTTTATGTAAGTGTGTACCCTTGTAATAGCCTCTCAGATCAAAATGTAGAATACTTCCTTCACCCTAGAAAGTTCCCTCATGCCCCTTCCCACGAATAGCTCCCAGAAGTAAGTCACTATTCCAATTCCTACTTCTATAACATAGATTAGCTTTGTCAGTTCTTGAAATTCATTTAAAAGAACCCATCTAGTATGTACTATGCCTAATTTTTTTTCTCAACATAATGTCTGTGAGATTCCTTTCTGCTGTTGCATGTACCAGTAATTTTGTTACATGATTATATCATATTTCAGTTATCCATCCTACTGTTGAAGAACACTTTGATGTTTAGGGTTTTTAACTATTATGAATAATACATGTCTCTTAGTAGACATATTCACACACTTTTCCTTGGGTTTGCATCGAGGAGTGGAATTGCAGAATCAATAGGGTAGACATATGTTTAGCTTTAGTAGATATTGCCAAATATTTACCAAAGTGGTTCTACTAATTTACATTCCCACAAATAATATAGGAGAGTTCCAATTGTTCCACATCCTTTTCAATAATTGTTATTGTCAGTCTTTTTAATTTTACTGATTCTAGAGTATGTGTCATGGTATTCCATTGTAGTTTTGATTTGTAATTCTCCGATATAAATTATATTGATCTTTTGTTATGTTCATTGGTTATTTGGACATTCTTTTGTGAGGAGTGACAAGAAATGCCTATTCAAGTATTTTTCCTATTTTAAATTGGGTTGTTTGGTTTTTTTAAACTGTGGATTTGTAGAAGCCTTTATATATTATTATTATTATTATCATTTTTTGAGAGAGAATCTCATTCTGTCACCTAGGCTGGAGTGCAATGGTGTGATCTTGGCTCACTGCAACCTCCGCCTCCCAGGTTCAAGTGATTCTACTGCCTCAGCCTCCTGAGTAGCTGGGACTACAGGCATGCAACACCGCGCCCAGCTAATTTTTGTGTTTTTAGTAGAGACGGGGTTTCACCATGTTCACCATGCTGATCTCAAACTCCTGACCTCATGTGATCCATCTGCTTTTGCCTCCCAAAGTTCTGGGATTACAGGCGTGAGCCACTGTGCTCGGCCTATGTATTCTTGAAGTTAATTCTTTGTTTTATATATAAATTTATATTAATTATATATAAATGTATGCATATGTATTATGTAGATATGTATGTAATTGTATGAATATATATATAAATAACATGTATAATTATTATATGTATATTAACATAGATATTACAAATATCACTTCTCAGTCTGTGCCTTGCCTATTTGTTGATGATTATGAATAGGACTGAAATCCAATTTATCATTTTCTTTAAAAAAATCATTAGTGCTTTTTATGTTCTGTTTGAGAAATCTTTGCCTGTCCCAAGTTCATGAAGCTATTGCCTCCTGTTTTCTTCTAAAAGAGTCATTATTTCAGTTTTCACATTTAGGCTTATGGTCCATCCTGAACTAGTTTTAGCACACAGTATGAGATAAAGGTCAAAGTTCACTTTTTTCCATACGGATATTCAGTTTCTCCAGCGCCGTTTGTTCAAATGACCGCTTTTTCTTCACTGAATTGCAGTGTTGCCTTTGTCATTAATCAAGTGATTGTACTCGTGAGGGTTCATTTCTCTCTATTTTGTTCCATTGTTCTATTTGTCTATCTTTGCACGAATACCACCATGTCTCAATTACTGCTGTAGCTTTAGAATAAGTCTTGAAATCTGGGAGTGTTGTTTTTCAACATTTTCTTCTTCAAATTTTCTTGTCTCCTCCCTTCTCTTTACATTTCCATATACATTTTAGAATCAACTTGTCAATTTACACACACATGTACAGGCACACACATAAACATGACAGGATTTTGATTGTGATTACATTGAATCTATGGATCAGTTTGAGGAGAACTGGTATCTTAACAGTCTTGAGTTGTCCAAACCTTACATTTGGAATATGTCTCCGTTTATTTAAGGCTTCTTTAGTTTATCTTCTCAGTGTATGAAAGTTTTTAGCAACAATTAAAAAAAAAAACAAAAAATGCAATTTATGATAGCATCAGAAAAATCAAATACCTGTAGTTTACTATGAGTCATCTCAGCAGCTGCTGCTTTTCCAACACACTTCTGTTTTGGGAGGATTTGTGGATTTTACTTGCCAGTACATGATGTATAAATATGCAAATTTTGATGATTTTATTGATAAACATTAAATTTGATTCATATTTATTTGATCTTCTTCAGGGGAATTGACACCATGTGTAAATCTATTTGAAAACTACATCTTTTTAGAAAAATCTAAAGAGGATAAGGAAATAATGAAATTGTTGCTCTGCTTATAATTTTTTTCTACTATAATTTTTAAACTTTCCCTCTGAGCCGTCTTACTCTTCTACATAGTAACTTTAATATTGACAGACATCTGAGTTATTGTTGTTTATTATTATTCACTTATTACTTGTTATCATGTTTTTAATAAATATGTCTCAAAACACTTTTACTATTATTATTCTACTCAAGTTTTAAGACAATCTTGTGAATATAACAGAACAAATAGTACCTCTACTTTACAGAAAATAAAATTGAGGGCAGAGGTTAAATACTTGTCCAAGTGTGTCCAGCTGATTAGTGAACTATCTAGAACTCATATAGACAGTTCTCTTGGTGGCAGTAGTGTTATTACTGCTTCTAGCAACAGTGTTTTCTGTTGTTGTTCCTAAAATACGGCAGAGAGTATCAGGATAATTGCCACAATACTATGCTTCATTTTTAAATCCATAGCCTAATTTGGTACTGACTACACAAGCACAGAAAATTAGATCTTGAAAAGAAGAAATGCTGTTACGAAGGAGTCCAATTTCTTCCTATTGCTATAAATTAATGAGATAAAACTACTCTGAAACTACTTTAAGTTGCAGTGGAAGTAGAGTAACTTTGAAATTCCTTTTTATGCTTATTTTAAAATGAAACAAAAATCCATTGCTGACAAAGCCCAAGAGAAATTGGTACACTCACACCCAGCAGCCAGCATGGCTCATCGCTCTTGTCTTCATGGGATGCAGCTTGGCAATAGGAACCAAAAGAAGCAAAAAGACATTTATACCTTTTAGTTCAACTATCTCATCCCAGAGAGTTTATCCTGAAGATAAGATTCAGTTAATATTGATTTTTAAAAGTCAAAACAGAATTCTTTATGAAAATGTTCTATCTACAATAGCTGGATGTCAACAAATGTGTATTCAGATTCAGAGAATAATAAATGTACAGATTTGAAAGCCTTCCTTCTGTAGACTTCAAAAGTGATCAGTCTTTCTATAACTGACACTGACTTTACTTTCTAAGCTCACAGTTGAGTGGTGCAATATGGCTTCCCCTGAGCCTGGTACTCTCGAGCTATGCACACAAAGATAGGGCTTTAGTAGCTCAAGGTGGCTGGGAAGCCCGCTCTTTGGACATACTGCTTCTCACCTTCACAGAACAAAAATATTTAACTTGCTACTTCCTCTAGTCTACTACCCTCTCTTCCCAAATTATAAGTAACACCAAAGGAATTAACTAGACTATGTAAAGCTAGCATTCCAAATCCAAAACTATAAAGCAACAGCAAATATCACCACAGCAGTGGCTCTTGTGCATTGTATGTTGTTTATTCTTCCATCGTATGATTTCCAGCCAGGTTTCTAGTGTCCCAGCCTGCAGGGAGAGACGGAAAAACCTTGATGTTTTGGCCAGAGCCTGTTGAGAACCCACTAACTAAACAGCCTGTACAGCTGACCATGAACTTTCAGCACCACAGGGAAAAAGGAAAAAGGAATTATTTCAAGGCCCTTCCCTAGGACAGGTTTGGCTTGACTTATAGAAATGTCTTCCAGGAAAGAAAATAGCATTAATGAGTAAGAAAAAACAGAACTGATTCAAGTCTCACATATTTTCCTACACTGGATTAGGGGCACCACGTTAGTATTTTCCTCCTGGATCTATAAGCCAAGTACACTTCCATGAATTTAAACAAATACCTAGATTTCCCTAAGTTCTCAGGACTGGAAAAATAGGTGCAAACAGCTTGGGGAGGAGACATCCCTTGCTTTCAGGTTCCTTATTACGGACAGGCATGTTTTTGTGATTGTTCACACTTGAGGTTGTATTGTAGTTTTCACTTCCAAGGCCTGCTAGTATTTCTCAGCTGTCTGCCTCCCTTTTTCAATCCCACTCTTAGAATTTAGTCTTACTGGGAGGAGTAAGAAAAGAAAAACATAACTCTGTGCTGAGCTCATTTTACCATATGTGACATTATAGCTAGGAGTCAGGGAGCTTTTGAAAGACTCAACCTGTATTCTGTTGGCCTACAGAATATGTCAGAAAGAGCCAGAGGTTAGACATCCAAACACCACAGTTTCCAATCCTTAACCGATCATTTTTTTGCTTTCTGGAGTAACCAGTTTATTTCATTCCAATTCAAGATGACTCTTCGGGGGCATAATTGTTCCTTATACTTTAAGAGAAGCCCATATCCCAAGAGCTTAATAACCACACCGTGGAATATGCCTTTCAAAGTATCATATGACCCTTCTTAAAGCAATTGCCTCCATTTCTGAGGTAACAAAAGGCATCTGAAAAGAATTTTTCTCAGGCTAACAAGAAATAGGTAACTCTGTTTAGTCTTTGTGTTTTACTCCTTTCTGTAGTCATAGGATGTTCTTGGTACATTCTGAGCCCCATGTTGCAACTACATTTTGCTTGTAGTTTGTGAATGATCTAGGAAGAAAAAAAGAGACAGCTTTAAGGAATTGTTCTGCATCAATTAGACTTTGAACAGGAAGCAAAAGGAGGAAAAGGAATTCAGCATTTTGGAACACATCTTATTTGCTATCGACTTATGAGGCAATAGGATTGTACTGTTTGCTCAGGGAACCAAGAAAAATCTAGAAACCATTTAAATGGGAACTTGTACTGGTACACTTTTTCATCATCATGGCTTAAGTGTCTACAAAGAGCTGAGCATGTCATCTGTCTTCAAACACAAAGAGAGCCAGCTCCACAGAGAGCTGCAAGGAATGTGTGCATAGTTCATGTAAAATATGCACTCAAAGTGGTAGTCTCAGGAAATGGTGTGCATATATGTGGAGGGATTACCTATGTTTGTGGAGGTGGAAAGTAAGGGAACAGGGGCAGCTTAGATGTTAGAGACTAAAACTGCCTCCACAGGGTTGTCAAGAATTGAATGCAAGGTCTGGACAGAGGTGTAGACATAACTAAGCACTAACCAGGCTGCACTTTGGCCTACTTCCTTATTGTTAGAAGTCATATAGCAGTAGATACTGACCATTTTCATCCCCGCTGTTCCTATAGATAGGATTTTTGACATGAAAACTGTAAGACTCTTTAAGAATTGATTTGCAGCCAGACATGCCAGCTTATGCCTATAATCCCAACAATTTGGAAGGCCGAGGTGGGAAGATCGCTTGAGCCCAGAAGTTTGAGACTAGCCTGGGTAACATAGTAAGACCCCATCCCTATTAAATTTTTTTTAAAAAAATAGCTAAGCATGGTGGCATGTGTCTGTAGTCCTAGATACTTGAGAGGTTGAGGCAGGAGGATTGCTGGAGCTGGAGAGGTTGAGACTGCAATGAGCTATGAACACACCACTGAAGTCTAGCCTGGGTGACAGAGCGAGACCCCTGTAGCCTATATATATATATATATAGAGAGAGAGAGAGAGAGAGAGAGAGACAGACAGACAGACAGACAGACAGAATCTCTGATGTTAGAACCATACAGCTTTTATTTAAGTATTGCTTAAGATGTTTTTCAGACCCTGAGTTCCAGCAACCAGTTTGAAGGCCCTCTGCAGAGGAACAGGATTAGCATGAGAATACAGCTTCTTCATCTCTCTGTCACATGACTTCACCCTGCACTCTTTGATTAATCAATGATCTCCACACTTTGGTCCACTCTAAAACTCTTAAAAACCCTAACTTCAAATTCCTCAGGGAGATTGATTTGAGGTTTTCTCCCATCTTTTAATTCAGTGACCCTATGATTAAACCTCTTTCTCTTCTGCAACCCAAAGTCTTGGCATACTGACTTGCTGTGTACATCAGGCCATGAATCTATTGCGGTTACCACACAATGTCAAAAATCATTCATTCCTTTGGTTGACCCACTGTTCATCTACCTGGGATAGATTTTAGGAAAAGGAAGAGCATGGAAAACAAAAGTAAGAAAATGCCAGAGCTGAAAAGAATATTAGCATAGTCACCAGATATTGCAAATTGTCAAATCCTTCACAGAATGAGACCTGTATTTATGTGGTTTGGCAGCCTTGGTGTGCTTAACACCTTTAGAATCTGAATGCTTTTAGGTTGGGAAGAACTCTCAAGTTTATGAAAGCTTCCAGGCCTTGCTATTCTCTTTTTTTTTTTTTTTTTTTACCTGGCATACTTCATGTGTATTCATTGCCTTATCTCTGAGGGCCTTGAGTTATTGTGGTATTGTGATATAATAAAAGATATATGTTTTGTCTTTGTCACCAGTTCCTGGCACAGAGCTCTTAAAATCTTTATAATTTCCTGAGTAATAGGGGTAAGTGGAGCATCTTTTGTTATTCATAATGAGTCTCTTTCAACCACACCTGAGTTTATGCTAGTGAGGTGACTCTTGGTGGTAGGCCCTGAGATAGCGTGAGGATGGGGTAGGGTTGCCAGAGGAGTAAGCCATGTAAATAGAGGGTTGGAACATTCAGTCCCACATCCCAACCTGCTAGGAGGGGAGAGGGGCTGGAGATTGAGTTTAGTCATGAATAGCCAATGATTTAATAAACCATGCCAATGTATTGGAACCTCCATAAAGCCACCAAATGATGGGGTATGGGGATCTTCTGGGTCAGTTAACACTTAGAGGTGCTAGGAGAGTGGTGGGCCTGGAGAGGGCCTAAATGCTCCACGCCCCTCCCCTATACCATGCCCTATGCAGCTCTTCCACCTGGCTGTTCTTGAGTTTTGTCTTTCATAATAAATTGATAATAGTAAGTAAAGTGTCTTCCTGAGTTCTGTGTCCTGTTCTAGCAAATTATCAAATTTGAGAAGGGAGTCATGAGATTTATAGCAGCAATTATCTTTGCAAAAATTACAACAGTGAGAGAAATTTAACCTAACTGACTCTATCTTGAATCTAAACTCACAAGCTAACTGCCTTTGTTAACTTTTTAAAAAAAGTTTATAACAGTCCCTTCCTACAACTAACCACTGCTTGCTTGGGGACAAAAACCACCTTTTTGGGACTAATGAATGCTCAAAAGATTGGGATTATGTGACAGGCCTGAATTCTGCTAAGATAACATTACTATTGTTAAAACCTAAGATTGGTCTTTGAAATATTTTTCAGACTTTTGCATTCTGGTAACCAACTGACCCCAGGACCCGTGACCCACACTAAAGAACTAATTCAACTGATCCTGTGACTGCATCTAGGAACTGACTCAGTGCAAGAAGACAGCTTCAACTCTCTCTGATTTTATTTCAGACCCAACCAATCAGCATTCCTTACTCCCTAGCTGCCTGCCAACCAAACAGTCTTTGAAAATCCACAGCCTCTGAATTTTTGGAGAGGATGACTTAAATAATTACTCCCATCCTTTCTCTTGGCTAGCCCTCTGATTATTAAACCCTTTCTCTGCTACAATACTTCTGTCTCAGTGAATTGGCTTTATCTAGCCAATTCATCTTGCACCTGGCAAGATGAAGCCATTGGATAATAACATAGTCAGTCAGAAGTACAGGAGGCTGGGGACTTGCCATTGGTGTCTGAAGTGGGGGCAGACTTGTCGCCCTGAGTCCTTACCTTGTGGGGTCTGCACTGATTCTGGATAGTGTCTGAACTGAACTGGATTGTAGGACATCTAGTTGGCTTCTGGAGAGTTGGAGAACTGTTGTTGGTGTGGAAAAACACTGACATATTTAGTGTCAGAGTTGTAAATGAAAACAGCAGAGTTAGTGACCCCAAATGATCTCCATATTTCTTTCTTTTTTTTTTTTTTTTTTGAGGTGGAGTCTTGCTCTGTCACCCAGGCTGGAGTGCAACAGCTGCTCACTGCAAGCTCCGCCTCCCAGGTTCACGCCATTCTCCTGCCTCAGCCTCCGGAGTAGCTGGGACTACAGGCGCCCACGACCTCACCCGGCTAGTTTTTTGTATTTTTAGTAGAGACAGGGTTTCACCGTGTTAGCCAGGATGGTCTCGATCTCCTGACCTCGTGATCCGCCCGTCTCGGCCTCCAAAGTGCTGGGATTATAGGCTTGAGCCACCGCGCCCGGCCAGATCTCCATACTTCTATGAAGAGAAAAGGCCTGTGGGAGTTGAGAGTCAATCTTTCCAACACCATATAGCTGGTTGTGGCAGTTAGTGGTAGAACCTATATTCCCTAATTCCTAGCTCAAAGAACAATAGCTGCTGTTCATTTTTTTCTAGACAATATTCTAAATGCTATCTATGTATTATTTTAATTCTCAGAACAACCTTAGGAGGCAAGTCCTGATTATTATCTCCATTTTATGGGCAGGGATATGGAAACTTAGAGAAGTGAAGGAAGTTGCCTAAGGTCACTCTGTGATGAAACCTGTCGGAAAACTGCTCATGTTTCCTAAACAAGATGTTTTGGAGCAGACATTGGGTAGCTTTATTCCTGTTTTTTGGAGGATTGTTTTGAAGAGGCCAGATTCAGCACAATAGCAGGTTTTCTGCTCATGTGGAAAACTAGGTGGAAGAGTTGCTCAAACTGAAAAATTCAATAAGGCTGCTATCTTTGGTCAAATTGACTGTGAGAGCTGTATAATGCTGCAAATTTGCCTGATATTTTAAGTAGATCATAAACTTAAATTGATATGTTTACTAGAAGTTAGAAAAATTATCTTTTAAATTTATTATTATAGATCTTTTAAATCTGTTATTATGATTATTTTAATTATAATTAAAATTTTTAGTTTGATTTTCACATCTTGAAGTGGCTTGGGACATTTACTTTACCATTGGGTTTGCCATATTCTCATTTCTTTTTCTTCAGTGACAGCCTAGGCCGATTTTAGATTTCAAATAGAGAGAAGTGATGGAATAATTTCTGGAGTATTTTTAAAAAGGGCTTTGTTGAATTTGTAACTCAGAAGAATATATAAATGGTGGTCACTTTATATAATAGATGAATCCTAAGAGGCTATAATTACATCTTTTTCAGGGGGGCACTGAATCAAATTTCACAATATTAGTATGAGAGTTATGAGAAAGATTGAGATCAATGAATACTTCTGTAAAACAAAGAATCAGTTTGAAATGCCAATAGTCACCCACCAACACATCTATTTTACCAGTAACAATTTTTAGCACAGTACATTTTTCTTTAAAAAAAATCACACCACAAAGAAGTTTTTAAACATTAAAATTTTTCCTAGACAGTGCTATAATATACAATCAAAACATCCTGAATCTTGATATTAGTGTGTAATAGTTACAGTAACTGAAGCAGCAAAAGAAATGTACATTTGGGATTGGTTTCCCTGGACTGATAGATAATAGTGAAGAAGTATTGTTTTTTCACTTGTCCATTTCGTTTTCGTTCTTCACCACATGCTTCAAAGAGGTCAGCTCTGAGCCACTTACTCTTTCACACCAAATATTAGATCTTTGAAACACAGGAGAAGCTCTCACTTTCTCCCCTTTTCTCTGAGATAAAACAACGAAGGGCTAAAACCTTTGGCGAGTCATAGAATCCTTTGTTTCTTCCATGCTTTGTGAAATGAAGAAAGTATGTATAGTTCATAGCAGAGAAAGCAAGCTCTGCAGAGACATTTAGACTCCACTTAAAAGTTAAGGAGATCAGAATTTGAACACCAAGGAAAAAAGTTAAGGAGATCGGAATTTGATATGAATGCCATCTTCTTGTCACCTAGTGCTTTGATATGCGGTTAACACAACTTGCTTCATAGCATCTCTGGGCTTTCAATGGCCCTCTCAAATGTACAGAGCCAATTAAACTTGGGGTGTGGGTTGTGGATGCTATGCTCTGGTGATATGTGGGGCTTGTAGGATGGCTTATTGAAGTAGATTCAGAATCCGGGGCCTGCATTCTTGTCCAAGCTGAGTGACCCTGAATGACTCATTTGTGGCTCCAGTTTTCCGTGAATATTAACAATACCTGCTCTACCCACATCTGGAGGCTCTTTGAGGCATCAAATGAGAAAACACATGAAATTGCTTTCAACAATACAGACAATACAGCAGAAGAAGTGGAAAATGTAAGTAAGTGGTACTGGTCCCCATGGTTGGGCTACCTCAGATGCTGGAAATCTGAGTGCAAAGGTTGAGAATTTCCTCCTGGTCACAGTTCTTAGAGCCTTGCACTCCCACAGCAGGGTGAGGGGACACAGAAACAGCAATGGGGTTCCCAGAGAAAGGGAAGGGAGCCCTGAAGGCAAAAGTGATAGGGCGAGAGGCTGTCTCTATCTCCTATTCTTTCTCCTTCCTTAGGTAGTCTTCAAGAAGAGAGACCGCATTTAATACTTAGAACTAGAGGATGAGAGAATGAGCTATTCTTCTCATGGACGCAACCATTTCTCCCAAACATCTTTTGGCCATGGTATTTTTGCCATAGCCCCAAATTAATCAGGGTTACCAAGTATACATATTAATCTTCTCTCCCCTCTTTTCCTTTCTTCTCTGCCTCTTTCTTTTTTAAAAAACAGCAATAACAACAACAACAAACCATTCTTTGTATTGATTAGTTTGATTTTTAAGAAATTTGTTCTTTGTAAATATTTATGGGACACATGTGATATTCTGATACAAGTATAGAGTGTGTAATGATCAAATCAAGATAACTGGGGCATCTATCACCTCAAGCATTTATCATTCCTTTGTGTTTGGGACATTCGAGTTCCACTCTTTTAGTTATTTTGAAATGCATAATAAATTATTGTTAACTATAGTTGCCCTATTGTGCTACTGAACACTAGATCTTATTCCTTCTCTCTAACTGTATTTTTATACCTATTAACCATCTCCCTCTTTTCCCCTGATTGTTCTTCCCAGCGTCTAGTAACCATTAATCTACTCTCTGTCTCCATGAGTTGCAGCTGCCTCTTTCTTTGTCATATCTGATTCTAATGTTTTCTTGCTTATTTAAGACTTTTATTGTGCAATATAATGTGCATTGAGAAAAAGAAAACTCTCCTTTAAACCAGCTAAGTGGATATACTACTGCTATACCTCAGGACTCCCAATCTGCCCTTTCCAAATCACAGGCCCCTTTTGTCCCCTAGAAGTACACTTATCCTATTCTTTATCATAATGTTATTTTTAAAAATGTGTTTTCCACTTTTATTATGCATCCCTAAAGAGTAAAGTTTAATTTCCCCTATTTTTCAATGTTATGTAAATGGACTGCTACGGTATGTATTTTGTGTCTTTTTCCTCCTCAACATTAAGCTTGTGGTCTGTAATCCTATTGCTGTATGTGGTTACCGCTAATTCATTTTATTACTATACAGTAGTCATTTATGACTATACCACAATGCACATATCTATCCTACTATTAAAGGACATTTGAGTTGTTTTCTCACTCTGAATATTAAAAACAATGTTGTGATGAATGGACCAGAATTCCTGGGTCATAGGAGATTGTGTCAAAACTGTTTTACGAAGTGGTTGTACCAGTTTATATTCTCACCACACATGACATACAGAAGAGTCTATTAAACCACTTTCTTGACAATAATTGGTATGGTCAGACTTAACATTGTTGCTGAGGTATTGACTGTAGAATGATATGTCACAGTGGTTTTAATATGCATTTTGTGATTTCTGGCTCATTGTATTAAACAGTAACTATCCCAAACCTTTTCAGCCTTATCACTCTCCAGTCCTCTTCTCAATTCCTGGGTTCCAGCCTGCTTACAGCCCCCAAGCTGCCTGGGCCTGTGCACATACCGCTCCCTGTCTCTGTCTCCCTCCTGTCTGGCTCACTTCCTCTCTGTCAGGTCTGCCCTCAGATGTTGTGATTTGGCCCTTCCAACCCCCACATGTGTCCCCACAGCATGACTGTTGACCCCCATCACGGTGTACTGCAATTGCCAGCTGGTCCAGCTTTATTTCACACTAGGCTGTGAGGTCTCTGAGGAAAGGGTTATACCTCATTCTTCATTTATCTCCAACTCATAGCATATGACTCAGTTCACAGTGGGTGCCGAATAAATATTTGTATAGTGTCACAAGTTGAATGACCCATTAAAGTAATGACAGATTAAATTCTAGGTGGAGCTGGGTTCCAACCGAAATGAAAATGTGCTGTAAATGGTTGAATGGAAGAACCTAACCTGAGTATAACTTTTTATGACAGTATGGTCCTGCTAAACTATCAGTGACTTTAACTCTCCTTTCATATTGACTTTCGAGCTGAAAAGGAACCTAGAGATTGCATGATATGCCTTTCCTTTGTCATTTTACACATAAGGAGCTAGAGGACCAGAGAGGCTGACGTGACTGTGGTCACCCAGAGAGATAGAGCTGAGATACCCACTCTCATCCCCTAAGTACATTTCTTTCATCTAATTAGAAATGGCTTGTTGTCAGTTATGGGAAAAATGGTTTTGAATCTTGAATAATATAGTGTACATGCAAAGGAATTCATAAGGTATTACAAACTTTTAATATCTGGATGTGACTACTAATGATAAGCTATATGAGAATAGGGGCCACAAATTGTAAGGCTTTAAACACCCTCTGAAGTATCTGAGTTCATTATGAACAGACATAGTTGTTGCAAAATCATCTGTCTGAAGGGCTGAGCTGTGAGCTCTAGACCAGGCTGCAATCGCTCCTGAAAGTGGCTTTTGGGTCACTGGGCCATTATTAAGGTTCCTGTCCATCTCCAGAGTACACTGCTGCCACTCCTGGCTGCTGGAGTGAGGTGTGGTGGCCTGGGGAGGGGCTGTGCAGAGCCCCCCCGACTATGGTGGCCCCTGAGCTGGAGCTTCCTGCTGTAACTCTACCTTGCGGGTGACCTTATTTCTCTCTCTCAGAACACACACAAAAATTTGTGATGATATGAAAGGAAAAATGCACCTCAGTTGGACACTGGAATCAAGAGTGGGTGACTCAGAATGATGCCTGTCAGCTCCTATGACATGTCCATTCTTGTCATTCAACTGGGGAGATTTCAAGCAGAAAGAAGGAGTTTTCTAAATTATTAACTGAAAACTCAAGCACAGCTGAGCCCTTCAAACATGTCCCTTTACAGTCTTATTGAAATTCGTATTTCTTTCCAATGAGATATTGTCCAGCCATCTTAACCCTAGGGAAAATGACTGAACAAGAATCTTAAGGGGAAGCAGACTTAGAAAATGCCAGGGGGTCTTTAGTTGTAGTAGAATATTATATTATGAGTGCATTGAAACAGTGCAATAATCAAGATGTGGCTTTGGTTACCTGCTGGCACTTCGACATTAGACAGACTATTCCGCTAATTACTTCAATTGAGCACTGCCCACTTGACTTTTTTACTTCCCTGACTTAGAATGTTTGAGATGGAGTGTTTTCCCTTCTAGTGTCTACCTGTATCCTACAGCAAGCAGAGAAAGACACTGTAACCCAGAAACAATGAAAGGAAATATACTTTTTGCCCTGAGGGCAACAAAAAATTGGTGTGGATACAGAATTTTTTTTTTTAACAAACAGTTTCATCCTTTGATTTAAGGCATTTTTGTTCTTGGAGATGGTCAGTAAAAACTAACAGGTACCACATCAATGTAGTAATAATAATAATATTAAGGAATAATGATTATTATGATATATAATAGAGATTGGATACACAAATTACATTAAATGAAAAGAGTTTTTAAATAATTCCACCTCCTAGGTTGCATTTTATTCAGGGCTTTAGAGTTTTATATTAAACCCAAATGATTGAGTTCCTCTCTACCTTCCTTGGATACTGCTTCTTGTGACTTAATGGGAACACCACACCTTGTGGTCATTGGCATGACAGCCTTTGCCAATATTATCCAATGGTTCTTTCCAAGACAGCAAATATACAGCAAAAGAACTGAGGTATTTTTTTTTCATTTTAGGGCACCCTTTTGATATTACCGTTACATTAAAACCCTTCCTCCTCTCTCGACCTGACCTTCGATGCTCAGTCTTGCTTTTCAGCATGCATATCCCTCTGCAAACCAGTTGGAATTTGGCCTGGAAAAAAGACATATGGGCCTGCATGAGGTTATAAAACCTGGCTTGGAAATCCACAGCTTCTTATAAAAACACTATTTTTTTTAAAAAACAAATGTACCATTTTAAGGAAGATGGTTACCAAGCAACCTGATTTAAATTATTATGAGAGACGGAGGAAATTCTTCCATTAGGTCTGTTTTTACTTAGGTCAAAAAGTTTTTTCGCCTGTCTTGGTTTGAATCTATTTTTCTGTCTTTTTTTTTTTAAACACATGATCCTGTGTGGCCAGCTAAATATTGGATACTAGACTAGAAGGGTCCTGTGAACAAAAATGGAGAATTATCCTACACACCATGCCCTTAAGAAGCTACGGCAGAGAATCTTAGGGCTCTTTGGGGGTTGTAACAGAAACCCACTCAAACTGCTGAATTGCAAAGAGGGAATTTAATATGAGTGTAGAAATCTAAGGCTAGGAATGCATTTGAGCCTCATGGGGACTGAGCCCAGATCTTGAGGGATAGGAGAAACCAGGGCAGCCTTGTTCTCAGGCTTCATATTTCTCTCTACTCAATTGCTTCATCATTCATTCTTTGTGAATTGGCTGTTCTGATTCCCCATGAATGTGATGAAAAAAGCCACCCAAGCTGTTGGTAGTGAATTCTTATAATTTTACATTGCCTTAGCATCCATTTTGAATATGTTTATCCTTCTTATACCAGAAGCAGGGCTCAGTCACCCTTGACACAGCTTCCAGTTCTCCACCACATCCAAATGGCTGAAGTGGGTGGCCAGAGACAAGAACTTAGGGACATCTCTCCTGCCTAGAAGCCTGGGCTCCTTGTTTTACTGCTGCTTCCTTTAGAAGACCATTCAGGCATTTACATGCAAACTTAAGGCTATCCTCACACTGTTATTCCCTTACATACACTGCTAGTTGTTCTGTGCTTCCCTCTCTCTGCCTGACTTTTTATTCCTGCCTCAGAGGACCCTGGGGACCAAGGACTGTCCTCCCGACTCATTATATCCTACCTTCCCAGGATCAGCACATACAAATCCTTGACCTTATTTCCTATTGTGGTGGTGTAGTTAATTGGTGCCTTCCATCTGAAGAACAGGGGCTGTCCCTGGCCAGTTTCCTCAAGGCTCTGGGCTGAACACAAGGTCAGGCTCCCAGGGTCAGAGAGAGGGTCAGGCAGGCATACACTGCACACAGCTCAGGTAAGAACCACGAAGGAGCCTTGCCAGTATAAACAAATTTCCCATGTGAGGGACTCCCTGGTTGCAGGTCAGACAACTAGGCATTAGGTCATCTGCCAGGTAAAAGAAGCATCCCACAAAGGCATACTATAAACACTGACATCCCATTAGGGCAGAGTTGCTAGCTGCTCTGGTACTGAAACCCCATTTTAGCTGGGAGCTCTCAAAATACCCTTTAAATATCTTTTTTAAAATTATTGTGGCCAGACGCAGTAGCTCACATCTGTAATCCTAACACTTTGGGAGGCTGACGCAGAGGCTTGCTTGAGCCCAGGAGTTCGAGACCAGCCTGGGCAACATAGCCATCTGCCATCTCTATTAAAAAAAAAAAAAGGAAAAATATTAAAATTCTTAGTGATAATAAAACAGCATAACTCTTCCCTGCCATCATGTAAGACATGTTTTGCTTCTCCTTTGCCTTCCGCCATGACTGTGAGACTTCCCCAGCCATGTGGAACTGTAAGTCAATTAAGCCTCTTTCCTTTATCAATTACCCAGTCTTGGGTATGTCTTTATTAGCAGCATGAGAACAGACTAATACAGTACATTGGTACTGGGTAGTGGTGTACTGCTGTAAAGATACTTGAAAATGTGGAAGCGACTTTGGAACTGGGTAACAGGCAGAGGTTGGAACAGTTTAGAGGACTCAGAGGAAGACAGGAAAATGTGGGAAAGTTTAGAACTTCCTAGAGACTTGGAGGGCTCAGAAGACAGGAAGATGTGGGGAAGTTTGGAACTTACTAGAGACTTACTGAATGGCTTTGAAAAAATGCTGATAGTGATTTGACAATAAAGTCCAGGCTAAGGTGGTTTCAGATGGAGATGAGGAAGTTGTTGGGAACTGGAGTAAAGATCATTCTTGTTATGCAAAGAGACTGGTGGTATTTATCCCTGCCCTAGAGATCTGTAGAACTTTGAACTTAAGAGAGATGATTTAGGGTATGTGGCAGAAGAAATTTCTAAACAGCAAAGCATTCAAGAGGAAGCAGAGCATAAAAGTTTGAAAAATTTGCAGCCTGATGATGCAGTAGAAAAGGAAAACCCATTTCCTGGGGAGAAATTCAAGCTGGCAGCAGAAATCTGTGTAAGTAATGAGGAGCCAAATGCTAATTTCCAAGACAACGGTGACAATGTCTCCAAGGCATGTCAGAGATCAAGGCAGCCCCTCCTATCACAGACCCAGAAGCCTAGGTGGGAAAAATGGTTTCCTGGGCTGGGTCCAGGACCTGCCTGCTGTGTGCAGCCTTGGGAATTGATGCCCTGAATCTCAGCTGCTTCAGCTCCAGCTCCAGCTCCAGCTGTGGCTGAAAGGGACCAAGGTACAGCTCAGGCCGTGGCTTCAGAGGGTGCAAGCCCCAAGCCTTGGCAGCTTCCACGTGGTGTTGAGCGTGCAGGTGAACAGAAATCAAGAATTGAGGTTTGAGTTTTATATGCAAATGCCAGTCATTAGAAACTGGGTCCACCCAAACATGGTGACTCCCGTTGCCTTCTTGCCCTTGCCCCACATGTGCCTGACAACATGGCCACCCCCACATACCCCCACGTGTGTAGAACATCATGGCACCCTGCATTTGCATATTGAGACCAGGGTGGGAGGGCCAGCTTTTTTTGTGGGCTATGTGAATGACATGCCTGGTCAAACCAATCCCCTGAGCCCTATGCAAATTAAACACCACTTCCTCCAGCCTCTACGTATACCTGGCTGGTTTCTGCCCCACTTGGGGTTTCCTCTTTCGGCTTTGGAGCTCCCCTCCCTCTGTCTCTGTATGGGAGAGCCTCTTCCTTCTGTCTTCTCTTTTCTTTCTTGCCTATTAAACTGTCTGCTCCTTAAAACCACAGAAAAAAAAAAAAAAGAGAATTGAGGTTTGGGAACCTCCACCTAGATCTCAGAGTATATATGAGAATTCCTGAATGTCCAGGCAGAAGTCTTCTGGATAGGCCTAAGGGAGGAGACCACCCCTCAAATTGTCTTATGCCCAATTTCTGCCTCCAAAGAAAGAAGAAGTAAAACTAAAAGGCAGAAATGGAATCCACAGGCAGATAGCCCAGCACCGTGCCCTGGGCCTGGTAGTTATAAATCAACCCCTGACCTAACTGCTTGTATTATCTCTAGATTCCAGGCATTGTATGGAAAAGTATTGTGAAAATCCCTGTTCTGTTCAGTTCCATTCTGATTTCCAGTGCATGTAGCCCTCAGTCACACACTCCCTGCTTGCTCAGTCAATCACAACCCTCTTACATGGACCCCCTTAGAGTTGTAAACCCTTAAGAGGGACAGGAATTGCTCACTCAGGGAGCTCAGTTTTTGGAGACATGAGTCCGCTGATGCTCCCAGCTGAATAAAGCCCTTTCCTTCTACAACTTGGCATCTGAGGGGTTCTTGTCTGTGACTTGTCCTGCTACAGGCTGAGCTCTCATAGAGAACCTCTACTAGAGCAGTGCGGAAGGGAAATGTGCAGTCAGCGCTCCCACACAGAGCCCCCACTGGGGCACTGCCTAGTGGAGCTGTGAGAAGAGGTCACCATCCTCCAGATCCCAGAATGGTAGATCAACCAACAGTTTGCATGGTGCACCTGGGCAAGCTGCAGACACTCAATACCAGCCTATGAAAACAGCCAGGAAGGGGGCCATAACCTGCAAAGCCACAGGGACGGAAATGCCGAAGGCCTTGGAAGCCCACCTCTTCCATTAGCATGAACCAGATGTGAGACATGGAGTCAAAGGAGATGATTTTGGAGCTTTAAGGTTTAATGACTGCCCTGTTGGATTTTGGACTTGCATAGGGCCTGTGGCCCCTTTGTTTTGGCCAATTTCTCCCATTTGGAGTGGGCGTATGTACCCAATCCCTGTACTCCCATATCTAGCAAGTAACTAACTTACTTTTGATTTTACAGACTCATAGGTGGAAGGAAATTGCCTTGTCTCAGATGAGACTTTGGACTGTGGACTTTTGAGCTAATACTGAAATGAGTTAAGACTTTGGGGGACTGTTGGGAAGGCATGATTGATTTTGAAATGTGAGAACGTGAGATTTGGGAGGAGCCGGGGAGGAATGATATGGTTTGGCTGTGTCCCCACCCAAATCTCACCTTTAATTGTAATAATCTCCATATGTCAAGAGCAGGGCTAGGTGGAGATAACTGAATCATGGGGTGGTTTCTCCCATAATGTTCTTGTGGTGGTGAATAAGTCTCATGAGATCTGATGGCTTTATAAATGGGAGATCCTCTGCCCAATCTCTCCTACCTGCCACCATGTAAGACATGCCTTTGCTTCTCCTTTGCCTTCCACAGTGATTGTGAGGCCTCCCAAGTCATGTGGATCTATGAGTCAATGAAATTTCTTTCCTTTTTAAATTAGAAAAAATACACAGTATAAAATTATCATTTTAATATCTACAATTTAGAGGTATTAAGTACATTCACAGTATTGTACAACTATCAGCATTATCTAGTTCCAGAACTTTGTTTTCATCCAAATCAGAAACCCTATAACTATTAAATAACAGTCACTCCCTTGTCCCTCTCCCCTCAGCTCCTGGTAATCAGAAATCTACTTTCTGTCTCTACAGATTTGTCTAGTTTAGATATTTTATGTAAATGGTACCATATAATATGTGGCCTTTTGTGTCTGGCTTCTTTCACTTAGCATAATGTCTTTGATGTTCATCCATATTGTAGTGTGTATCAGCACTTTATTACTCTTTATGGCTGAATAATTTTCCATCTCATGGGTATACCATATTTTGTTTATTTTTGCATTGATGGACATTTAGGTTGGTTATACTTTTTGGCTATTATAAATGTTGCTATGAATATTCATGTACATGTGTTTATTTAAACACCTGTTTTCAATTCTTTTGGGTATGTATCAAGGAGTCGAATTGCAGGATCATATAGTAATTCTATGTTTAACTTATTAAGGAACTACAAAATTATTTTCCAGTAGTGCACCATTTTACATTGCCATTGGCAACATAAGAGGGTATTAATTTATCTACATTTTTACAACAATTATTATTTTCTTTTTTTTTTTTATTATGGCCATTCTAGTGATTGTGAAGTAGTATCGCATTGTGGTTTTGATTTGCAGTTCCCTGATGACTAATGGTGTTGAGCCTCTTTTAATGTACTTTGTATATCTTCTCTGGGGAAATGTCTAGTCAAATCCTTTGTTCATTTCTTACTTAAATTATCTTTTGTTGTTGAATTGTAATAGTTCTTTGTATATTCTGCATACTGGGCTGTTATAAGATATATGGCTTGAAGCTATTTGCTTTGATACTGTGGGTTGTCTTTTCAGTCTTGATAGTGTCCTTTGATTCTAAATACCTTTTAAGTTTGAGAACCGACAGAAACTCATTTGCTTTTCCAGGTCTCAATTCTGATTGCTGAAAGAAAACTGGCATTGCCTAACTGGAGGCAGACATCCAGTCATGGCCCAGTCATCTATGGTCAAGAGTATGGGATTATTCAGCACAAATAAGGCTTCCAGGTCCACCTCTGCTGGTGTCAGAGCTGGTTCTCAGAGAATGGACAAAAATGCACCAACACCTACAGCAGAAAGTATAATGACAAGGAACCATGCATGGTTCAGGGTTTTAGTAAATGAAAAGAGTTGTTCATGGTAGAGGTAATAAAAGGTGATACAGGACTTCAAGCATCTTTTACGCCTGACTTTCAACTGAGGGATCAAGAAAAATTTCCCTGGAGTTGGCATCTAACTGGCTGACATGAATTGAAAAGATTTGTTCATGCCAGGATAGAAAGAAGGGCATCAGTCCAGACAGGAGGCAAGGCAGGATTCAAGGTCCAAGTGGAAGCCACATTTGCTGGAGGCTCAGATTTAAGAGTGTACCTGAGAGATAGGATAATTGAAACCATGAGCGTTAGTGATTTTGCAGATAGGAAACAGAATCAAAAAATGGAATGAGGCCAAATAAGGCAAGTCTCAGTGAGGTGTGAAAAGATTTGAGTAAAAATGAGAGATGGAATCATGCAGAATGCCTACGTTTCAAGTTCAGATTTTCCCCCATGGCCATGGGGTCTTTCCTCTTATATTTAGTTTATGTCTTTTCTGCCCGGAAACTTTTCCTAGACTTATCAAACTCTGTTCTCTCTTCTCTCTGAGCTCATAGAATGTCTTTCCTTAAGATTCATGTGGTCATTAGCCTTGTATTACTAATGCAACTCTTCATGTTCACAACTCATTTTTCCATGTTGATTCTTTTATTCTTGACTCCCTAGTTAGACGATGAGTTCTTAGAGGGTTCAATGATATCTGTGTTCTCCAACATAGTGTTTTTCATAAAATAAGTGCTCAATAATATTTTTTGATGTGTTGTGAATACAAAATTCTAATAAAAATTGAAATAACTTCATAAGCTCCTTATAAGTAGGCTTCTTTAAGTTTTTTTGTTCTGTACCATTAATTTTGTCTCTTTTTTTTGAGACAGAGTCTCACTCTGCTGCCCAGCCTAGAGTGCAGTGGCATGATCTCAGCTCACTGCAACTTCTGCCTCCCGGGTTCAAATGATTCTCCCACCTCTGCCTTCTGAGTAGCTGGGATTACAGGCAAGTGCCACCATACACAGCTAATTTTTGTATTTATAGTAGAAACTGGGCTTCACCACATTGGCCAGGCTGGTTTGAACTCCTGACCTCAAGTGATCCATCTGCCTCTGCCTCCTAAAGTTCTTGGATTACACGCATGAGCCACCACTCCTGGCTAATTTTGTCTCTTTATGTCTTACATGAAACAGTTCTTGTGTCCACATAGATGGGGTCAAGTTATCTATGGCATAATCTTTTCAATAAGCCCATTCATTCATTACCATTAATGATTTTTCTCCTAAGATTATGAAAAGACTAGAGAGATATGACAAAATGTGTCAATGCTTTCTCAAAAAGAAAACAGCATTTTCAATCTGAAAGATCATTAGCAATACAATGATAAAAGTAAAACTTGAAACTTGAGATAATGTATCATTACTGCTCTGAGAGGTCTAAGATAACAAATTTAAAAATTTGTCTAAAATAATTGTAGGAGTAAGATTCTTATTACCTGCTTTTATGAGAGAAAGAGAGGAAATTGCTATTCTTCTTGAGGTAGATATAATTTGTGTGAATCTGGAAATTAATGATATTATAAGATATAATTGCAGAATGTCTTAATTTCATCACATAATTATCTTCTTCCAGCAATGTAGTATATTAGCACAGTAAAAATTTAATCTGTGAAGTTCAACACACACAAAAGATTTACTAAGATTGTTTTCCCTTATGAGAAGGTGAACAATCCAAGACAGCAAAATATAAAGATGCTCTTGTTACAAAGCCAAAAACTTTAGCAAACAAAAATCTATCATAAAAATGTCAAAAAGCTTACTGTTTTGCTTCAGCATTTCTCTCTCCTAGTCATTTACCATATATATGGTCATTTGGGTTCAGTTGCTAAACTCCTAGAGAAATTATAAGAGAAGCAAAAGACAGGAAATAGTGACAAAAAGAGAATTATGCCAAAGTTTTTTATGTCACCTGCAGTGGTTATTCCTGATGGTAAATCGTTCATGAATAGTGAGTTATTCTGGTCTTCTATTTCCTCTATTTTGGGATGGATGCTAGATAGCCTTTCCTAAGGCATCACATGTATCATAAATGCTGGGGAGGCTCTTAGGCCTCCAAGACGACATTATTGAAAATGGACATTTCAAGGTTCAGAGATAGTTTACTAGAAAAAGCAAGGATAAAGAGTCCAAAGATCTAAGTTACACTTTGAGTTCTTTTACTAAATAACTGTGTGGCATGGCAAATTCAGTAAACTTCATTGAGTCTCTGTCTCCTTACCTTTGAAATGAGGAAGGCACGTTACATCAAGGATGGTGTTCTGCATGAACAGTTCATGCAAACCTACTCCCAAAGGCCAAGGAAGCTGAGAGGCTGAAGAAAGAAGCTGACAAATTCAGTTTCTCAGAAAGAAACATTTTATAGGAATTTATAAACAGAAACTATGTCTTGGGCAGGCACAAGGTGAGATGGTGGATCCCTGCACTTTTACCCACTAGACCCAAGGCTTATATAGCATAGGGAATTTGCTTAAGGACAGGGTTTATGGTAAGCATGTGTTTATGATAAAAATCAAGATTATTTTGATTTAAAGGCAGACTTTACAGTAAGTACATGAAAATAGAAATCTTAGAGACTTTCCCAGAACTGGGGCTAATCAGAAATCAACATGGTAGGTTAGCATTCAAGATGGAGTTGCTTTAGCCTCCTCAGATGGCAAATAAGTTTCATCTCAAATGCCAACCTTTTAACATGTAGTAGCTTTCTGGAGCACTGTGTTGAGAAGGATTCTGAAGCTGTTTCTGGGCTCACTGGAAAAGCCTTTTGCTTGGTCAGCAACATTGACCATTAAGCATAGGGGATGCAGAATGGCTACCTCTCTGCTATGAGCTCATCAGCTCTGAGACTCTATGATGGGAGGACCTGCCTGAAAAGACCGACTTTAGGTCTGCAAAGGTTTGTTTGTCACTCACAAGTCTGTAGTTTAAAGGACTTGTATGTAGCTTTGTTTTGTGACCTCCAGGTCTGCCCAACATCTTATTTTCTTTTCTGATTATGAGGCTGAGGTGTTGGCTGCTGCTGTTTGCTAGAAGACTACAGTGGCAGCACCTCATGGGAGCATATGCTCTGGGGTGTTTTCAGTGTAATCCTTCTGCCTGCCTTTTATTAGTAATTCAATTGAACAAATTTCCTATGTGCTAGGCAGTCTGCTAATAGGCTGTGGTTGCCCTGTAGCTGTTTGGGGATCCATCCTCCGCAAACCAGCTACTCACAAGAGCTGTAGCAATGGTTCTGGGGCTGAGAGGTGAAGGACTCTTCAGGGCAGTTTACAAGTCATTGGTTTGGCCAGTTCTTTTGTTAGCAAGGAACTAAGGGTCACTCAAGGCCACTCTCTGGGAAGGAAGGGGGCAGGGATTAAAAGGCATGCAATAAAGAATCTAACAGAGCTCAAGTCAAAACCTAAAAGCAGGCTGGACTTCTCAGAGTCTAGAATTTAAAGGATAACAAAGTCCTCAGATTCCCTTGCCCACAGTTCTCTGCACCTTTCCTTGCCCCAGATCTGTGTTGGGTGAATAAGCTAGCCAAACAGAGCCACTCTGACTTCTATCCTGAGATGAGTTGGTCAGCAGTGATTTTGTTAGCAGCGGTGAATCTGTAGAGGTCTGCAACCTCCTTGGAGGAAAAAATTCAGTGGAGAGGCATAAGGCAGAGTGAGAGGACAAGGCAAGTTTTAGAGCATCAGTAAGTTTATTAAAAAGTTTTAAAGAGTCCATTCCAGGATGGCCAAATAGGAACAGCTCCGGTCTGCAGTTCCCAGTGTGATCGACACAGAAGACGGGTGATTTCTTTATTTCCAACTGAGCCTCCACTGGTGATACCCAGGAAAACAGGGTCTGGAGTGGACCTCCAGCAAACTCCAACAGACCTGCAGCTAAAGAACCTGAATGTTAGAAGGAAAACTAACAAACAGAAAGGAATAGCATCAACATCAATAAAAAGGACATCCACACAAAATCCCATCTGTAGGTCATCATCATCAAAGACCAAAGGTAGATAAAACCACAAAGATGGGGAGAAACCAGAGCAGGAAAGCTGAAAATTCTAAAAACCAGAGCGCCCCTTCTCCTCCAAAGGATCACAGCTCCTCGCCAGCAACAGAACAAAGCTGGACAGAGAATGACTTTGACGAGTTGACAGAAGTATGCTTCAGAAAGTTGGTAATAACAAACTTCTCTGAGCTAAAGGAGGATGTTGGAACTCATCGCAAAGAAGCTAAAAACCTTGAAAAAAGATGAGACAAATGGCTAACTAGAATAAACAGTGTAGAGAAGACCTTAAATGACCTGATAGAGCTGAAAACCATGGCACGAGAAGTACAAGATGCATGAACAAGCTTCAGTAGCCGATTAGATTAAGTGGAAGAAAGGGTATCAGTGATTGAAGATTAAATTAATGAAATGAAGTGAGAAGAGAAGTTCAGAGAAAAAAGAGTAAAAAGAAATGAGCCAAGCCTCCAAGAAACATGGGACTATGTGAAAAGACAAAATCTACGTCTGATTGGTGTACCTGAAAGTGACAGGGAGAATGGAACCAAGTTGGAAAACACTCTTCAGGATATTATCCAGGAGAACTTCCCCAACCTAGCAAGGCAGGCCAACATTCAAATTCAGGAAATACAGAGAAGACCACAAGATACTCCTTGAGAAGAGCAACCCCAAGACACATAATTGTCAGAATCACCAAGGTTGAAATGAAGGAAAAACTGTTAAGGGCAGCCAGAGAGAAAGGTTGGGTCACACACAAAGGGAAGCCCATCAGACTAACGGTGGATCTCTCAGCAGAAACTTTACAAGCTAGAAGAGAGTGGGGGCCAATATTCAACATTCTTAAAGAAAAGAATTTTCAAC
>NW_012116266.1:9250978-9251602 GCF_000951035.1 Colobus angolensis palliatus
TAAAGGAATCAATGCAACAAGAAGAGCTAACTATCCTAAATATATATGCACCCAATACAGGAGCACCCAGATTCATAAAGCAAGTCCTTAGAGAACTAGAAAGAGACTTAGACTCCCACACAATAATAATGGGAGACTTTAACACCCCACTGTCAATATTAGACGGATCAACGAGAGACAAGGTTAACAAGGATATCCAGGACTTGAACTCCTCTGCACCAAGCAGACCTAATAGACATCTACAGAACTCTCCACCCCAAATCAACAGAATATACACTCTTCTCAGCACCACATTGCACTTATTCCAAAATTGACCACATCATTGGAAGTAAAGCACTCTTCAGCAAACGTAAAAGAACAGAAATCACCACAAACTGTCTCTCAGACCACAGTACAATCAAATTAGAACTCAGGATTAAGAAACTAACTCAAAACTGCACAACTACATGGAAACTGAACGACCTGCTCCTGAATGACTACTGGGTAAATAACCAAATGAAGTCAGAAATAAAGATGTTCTTTGAAATCAATGAGAAAAAAGACACAATGTACCAGAATCTCTGGGACACATTTAAAGCAGTGTGTAGAGGGAAATTTATAGCACTAAATGCCCACAAGAGAAAG
>NW_012116266.1:9253302-9269489 GCF_000951035.1 Colobus angolensis palliatus
AACAAATGGAAGAACATTCCATGCTCATGGATAGGAAGAATCAATATCGTGAAAATGGCCATATTGCCCAAGGTAATTTATAGATTCAATGGCATCCCCATCAAACCACCAACGACTTTCTTCATGGAATTGGAAAAAACTACTCTAAAGTTCATATGGAACCAAAAAAGAGCCCTCATTGCCAAGACAATCCTAAGCAAAAAGAACAAAGTTGGAGGCATCATGCTACCTTACTTGAAACTATACTACAAGGCTACAGTAACCAAAACAGCATGGTACTGGTACAAAAACAGAGACACAGACCAATGGAACAGAACAGAGGCCTCAGAAATAATACCACACATTTACAACCATCTGATCTTTGACAAACCTGACAAAAATAAGAAATGGGGAAAGGATTCCCTGTTTAAGAAATGGTACTGGGAAAACAGGCTAGCCATATGTAGAAAGCTGAAACTGGATCCCTTCCTTACACCTTATACAAAAATTAATTCAAGATCGATTAAAGACTGAAATGTTAGACCTAAACCCATAAAAACCCTAGAAGAAAACCTAGGCAATACCATTCAGAACACAGGCATTGGCAAGGACTTCATGTCTAAAACACAAAAAGCAATGGCAACGAAAGCCAAAATAGACAAATGGGATCTAATTAAACTAAAGAGCTTCTGCACAGCAAAAGAGACTACCATCAGAGTGAACAGGCAGCCTACAGAATGGGAGAAAATTGTTGCAATCTACCCATCTGACAAAGGGCTAATATCCAGAACGTACAAAGAACTTAAAAAAATTTACAGGAAAGAAAAACAAACAACCCCATCAAAAAGTGGGCAAAGGATATGAACAGACATTTTTCAAAAGAAGACATTTATGCAGCCAACAGACACATGAAAAACCACTGAACATCACTGGTCATCAGAGAAATGCAAATCAAAACCACAATGAGATACCATCTCACACCAGTTAGAATGGCGGTCATTAAAAAGTCAGGAAAACAACAGGTGCTGGAGAGGATGTGGAGAAATAGGAACACTTTTACGCTGTTTGTGGGAGTGTAAACTAGTTCAACCATTGTGGAAGACAGTGTGGCAATTCCTCAGGGAACTAGAACTAGAAATACCATTTGACCCAGCGATCCCATTACTGGGTATATACCCAAAGGATTATAAATCATGCTACTATAAAGACACATGCACATGTGTTTATTGTGGCACTATTCACAATAGCAAAGACTTGGAACCAACCGAAACGTCCATCAATGATAGACTGGATTAGGAAAATGTGGCACATATACACCATGGAATACTATGCAGCCATAAAAAAAGGATGAGTTCGTGTCCTTTGTAGGGACATGGATGAAGCTGGAAACCATCATTCTTAGCAAACTATTGCAAGGACAGAAAATCAAACACCGCATGTTCTCACTCATAGGTGGGAACTGAACAATGAGAACACTTGGACACAGGGCAGGGAACATCACACACTGTGGCCTGTTGTGGGGTTGGGGGATGGTGGAAGGATAGCATTAGGAGAAATACCTAATGCAAATGATGAGTTAATGGGTGCAGCACACCAACACAGCACATGTATACATATGTAACAAACCTGCACATTGTGCACACGTACCCTAGAACTTAAAGTATTAAAAAAAAAAGTTTTAGAGCAGGAACAAAAGGAAGTAAAGTACACTTGGAAGAAGGCCAAGCGTGTGACCTGAAAGATGCAAGTATCCCATCTGACCCTTGATTTGGAGTTTTATCATTGGCATGCTTCCAGGGTTTGCATCTCTCTTCCCTTGATTTTTCCTTGGGCCAGGCTGTTTGCATGTGTAGTGGCCTGCCAGTACTTGGAAGGGGCCGCAGGCGGTGGTGTGTTTACTGAAGTTGTGTGTGTGCTTGTTTGAGGCATTTTTCCTTTGGGAGGAAGGTCTTAAAACAGTTAAGCTCTTTCATTTTGCCTCTTAGTGCACTTGCTTAAGCCTGCTCACCCAACTCCTGAGATCTTATTGGGAAGATGCTGATTACCAGCCTTAGGTGTTTTCTATCTTCTAGGAGACAGCCTTTCCCTGGCACCAGCTGCCATGAATTATCATTTTAGAGCAACAGTTTGATAACCACCTGACCATCACCTGATCGTTGTCTGACATTCTTGGAGGGGAAGCCCTCTCCTGCCCTACTCATGTCTGCCTAGCTACCTTCTCTAACAATATCAGACTTAGAAGACAGCGACTCGACCCTCCCAACACATTTTTCTCTGCACTCTGGAAAGGGCATAGCATCGTTTTCTCAGTTTCCGAAGCTGTCCTGCAGTTTCAATGGCCCTGGAAAACTCCCTTTGTCCACGGTCAAGGTGAGAAGGTTGTTTGCATCATTGACATCCTGGACTTATTGCTTTTTCCAAGGAGGAAACAACCCTCATGTAGTCAAAAACCTGCATATAGCCTAATGTTTCTCTTCACATTTGTGGGGTTTGCTAGGACTTCAGGTCCCTGGAAACCTGTCTCTTGCTCCTGACCTGGTTCTTGCTGTCCTGTGTGTTGTGACTGAATCAGACTCTCTGGCCAGCTGGAAGGTGAGAACAGGACTTAAGATGCTGGTGCTGTGGGGGACATGTGAGGTAGACCGTCCTGCCTGAGGAGCGGCAGTAAAATTTTGAAGGAAGAAACAGGTTTTGAGGGATTTTTAAAGAAAACCTACTAAATTTGATGATTGATAACATCTATGCAGTGGGCTGGGCTTGAAAGAAACAGGTTTTGAGGGATTTTTAAAGAAAAACTACTAAATTTGATTATTGATAACATCTATGCAGTGGGCTGGGCTTGCAGGGAGGGTGATGTGACATGGTGAGGCCAGAGTGGTCAAGTGACTGAATATTGTTGAGAGTGGGAAGTGAACAGGGCAGGAGACCAGAACTGAGGCTGAGAGTGCAGCTAAAATGATAAAGACAGGCCAGGCACAGTGGCTTACACCTGTAATAGCGCTCTGGGAGGCTGAGGTGGGAGAATGGCTTGAGTCCGGTAATTCAAGACCAGCCTGGGCAATATAGTGAGACCCCATCTCTACAAAAAATTTAAAAATTAGCCAGGCATGGTGACACATGCCTATAGTCCTAGCTACTCAGGAGGCTGAGTTGGGAGGATTGCTTGAGCCTGGAAAGGGGAGGTTGCACTGAGCCAAGAATGCGCCACTGCACTTCTGCTTGGGTGACAGAGCAAGACACTGTCTTAAAAAGAAAACAAACAAAAAAAAGACCAAGACTTGGTTTGCTGTTTTTTATACCAAATACACACATAGGTGATATTTAATGGGACTGCATTATTGTTATTATTATTAAGAAAGCTTTTTGCAAAGTGAGGTGGCTCCTGCCTATAATCGCAACATTTTGGGAGGCCAAGGTGGGAGGATTGCTTCAGGAGGGGAATTTGAGACCAGCCTGGACAACACAGCAAGACCCCTGTACAAAAAAGTAAATTAAAAAAATTAGCCAGACATGGTGGCAGACATCTGTAGTTCCAGCTACTTGGAAGGCTGAGGCAGGAGGACTGCTGGAACCCAGGAGTTGGAGGCTGAAGTGAGACATGATTGCACCATTGTACTCTAGCCCGGTTGACGGTGTGAGACCCCATCTCTAAATAAATAAATAAATACATTTAAAGTTTTTTATTTGAAAGTCAATTGTTAGCACATCTAAATATGCTCTTTTATCAAAACGACAGTAGAAAATTTCCCAGGCTAGTCCACAAAAGCCGGTTTAAAATCATAAATATGGAAGAGAGCTTAGAGATTTTCATGAACAGTACACTAAGGCAGAAAGCATAGTCATTTAGAAATAGGTTCTGAAATCAGATCACATTTACTAACTAGGTAACCTCGTATCTTATTTACTCTCACTGGGTCTCCTTCTCCTTATATGTAAAACAGAACAATACCAACCTCACAGACTTGTCTTGAGGATTACATGAGATGACGCTGGGTAATGTGTAAAAGCTGAAATGCTTCTTGCTGCCATTACCACACCATGTTATGTTAAAGAAATCTGGGTCTTGCATGAGAAAGTAATTGAGGCTTTGCTGGGTCACCCAGAGGGCTAAGGGTTTTGATGCATTAGTATTTCTATACCCCTAGAAAACCCTAGGGTTGAGACTGTGAATGCACACATACCACTATTTTGTCCCCATCATGTGTAAAAAGATGAGCATAGGATCTGGAACAAGATGAATGCTCAACCAGGAGGATTATTAGTCTGACTTCTTCTTTTTGCATATTCAGAAACTGAAGCACAGAGAAGTGAAATGACTAGGCCTAAGGCCCCAGCTAGACTGCGGCAGGATGGGAACTAGAAATCAGGCATCGTGAGTTCATGGTCAAGATTTCTTCCTACTGTATCAACTTGCTTATCACAAAGGAACTCAAAGGTCAGTGAGCTCAACCTTCCCACTATTTGTGGATAGATGACTGTGGGAAATTGCTCCAGCTCTAACTGGGAATGCCAGAAGATATCCAGTCTCAGCCCAGAGATGAGGAAACAAGGCTTCTAGATGGAGCAACTTTTAGAGGGCATGGGGTGGAGTAGTACCAGGGGGAGGTAGGGGTCTCTGGCAATATTGACTGGCAGAAGATTCGGTAAATGGTAGTGCTGGGAGACATCTAAGAAGTGGCATGTCTGTAGTGCCCTTTACGAAGGGGGTTTTGGTTGGGTCAGGGAGGAAGTTCCCATAGGAGTAGCAACAGAGGTTTGGTGGCAGAGGTGGGGGAGGGGTTGACCAGGCTGCCCATTGTCATCACTGCGGACAGGCTGTTCTGAAGTGGGATTTTAATATGTAGGGAACTACAACAGAGTTTACTGTGAAAAAGAACATGATACCTCAGTTAGTCTCTATTATTTGGGCATTCTGTTACAAAATGAGGAGGGATCACGTATTTAGTGAGCATATACTACTGGACACACATATTCATCGTGTCTCACAAGCCAATTAGAATGGAAGATGTCACTGAGACTCAGGAGAGTCCAGTGGCCAAGAACACGAAAACGATGGGTGGCAGAGTCAAGTCCATTGGGCCCAGGCTCTGTCTGACAAAAGCCCAGCTCCTCCCACTGCTCCGTGCAGGTTCACAGATAACTAAGCCCCTGCTAATTTATTAGACCCTCATTCTGAAATTTTGAAATTCATTAGTCTAATTTTCTGCCATACAGAAGTGGACATACTTGCCTCCTTTTTCAATATATCCTCTCTTATAGAATCACAAGTCCTATTGGCTGTGGGTCTCAGTTGGGGAGAGGTTTATAACACAGGCATTTCAGTAACTGTGTAGCATTGGAGATTTTTCTTTTGGAGAGGTGCCATATCTCTTTGAGTGATGAGATGGTAGGGTGTAGTTTGAAAAAACCAGGAACTTTTACTCTTCTCTTTTCTCTCTAGTATCAACTGCCCTCACCAGTGAAAACCAGCTACCCAGACAGACCCTTTACTCCCTTCCTCGCCACAAAAAGCTACCAGCTATTCAATCAAATATCAATTCAAAGGTTTACTATACCCTTATGAGAGATGATAAGTATCCAACAAGTTTTAAAAATGAGCATTTCTTTTGAGCCAATATTTTATTTCTATGATTTTTACTAGGAAATAGTCATAAATTTACTTATAAGGACACTCAATTACAATATAAAACATTTAAAATCTTAAGTTAAAAAATATGTATCAGACCAGGTGCGGTGGCTCACGCCTGTAATCCCAGCACTTTGGGAGGCTGAGGCAGGTGGATCATCTGAGGCCAGGAGTTTGAAATCAGCCTGGCCAACACGATCCATCTCTAGTAAAAACACAAAAAATTACCTGGGCATGGTGGTGCATGCCTGTAATCCCAACTACTTGGGAGGTTGAGGCATGAGAATTGTTTGAACCTTGGAGATAGAGATTGCAGTGAGCCGAGATTGTTCCACTGCACTTCAGCCTGGGAGGCAGATCGAGACTCTTGTCTCAAAAAATATATATATATATATATCCATAAAATATACCATGTAATATATAGTATTATTGAATAAAAATAGCAGATAACTCATTTATATATATACAGTTGACCCTTGAACAACACTGAGGTTAGAGGAACCAACCCTCATACAGTCAAAAACCTGTGTATAACTTTTGACTCCCCCAATATGTAACTATTAACAGCCTACACTTGACCAGAAGCCTTACTGATAACATAAACAGTCGATTAATACATATTTGTATGTTATATGTGTTAAATACTGTATTCTTACAATAAAATAAGCTGGAGAAAAGAAAATGTTCTTAAGAAAATCAGAGGGAAGAGAAAACATATTTAGTGTTCACTGAGTGGAAGTGGGTCATCATAAAAGCCTTCATCCTTATTGTCTTCACAGTGAGTAGGCTGTGGAGAAGGAGGACGAGAAGGGTTGGTCTTGCTGTCTCAGGGGTGGCAGAGGCAGAAGAGGTGGAAAAGGTGGAAAGGGAGGCAGGAGAGGCAGGCACATTTGATGTTAACTGTTACTGAAAAATCTCAGCGTATAAGAGGACCCTCACAATTCAAACCTGTGTTGTGCCAGGGTCAACAGTATTTTTAATTTAATAGACTTTATTTTTCAGAGAAATTTTAGGTTCACAGCAAAATTGAGCAGAAAGTACAAAGATTCCCTCTTGCTCTCCAACTTACAGCCTCCACCACTGTCAACATCCCACACAGCAGTGGTGCATTTCTTACAGCACAGGAAGCTACACTGACACACAATTACCAACCCAAATCCATAGCTTACATTAGGATTCACTCTGAGCCTTATACATTCCATGGATTTGACAAATGTATATCTTGTGTATCTGTCAGAAATGTTAGAACCAGAGCGACTCCATCTTGAATAGGGGCTGGGTAAAATGAGGATGAGACCTGCTGAGCTTCATTCCCGGAAGGTTAGGCATTCTTAGCCACAGGATAAGACAGGAGGTTGGCAGGACTAGTTTCACAAGGTACAGGTCACAAAGGCCCTGCTGATAAAATGGAATATGGTAAAAAAAAAAAAAAAAGCTGGCAAAGCCCACCAGAACCAGGATGGCGACTAAAGCAAACTCTAGTTGTCCTCACTGCTCATTATAACCCATTAGCATGCTAAAGTCACTCCCATCAGCACCACGACAGTTTACAAATGCCACGGCAACATCAGAAGTTATCCTATAAGGTCTAAAAAGGGGAGGAACCCCTCAGTTATGGGAACTCCCTACCCCTTTCCTGGAAAACTCAGGAATAATCCATCCCTTGTTTAGCATTTAATTAGGAAATAACGATAAGTATATTCAGCCCATGCTGCTGCTCTATGAAGTAGCCATTCTTTTCATTCTTTTTTTCTTTTTTTTTTTTGAGACTGGAGTGTCGCTCTCTCTCCCAGGCTGGAGTGCAGTGACGTGATCTCAGCTCACTGCAAGCTCCGCCTCCCAGTTTCACTCAATTCTCCTGCCTCAGCCTCCCGAGTAGCTAGGACTACAGGTGCCCACCACCACACCCGGCTATTGTTTTGTATTTTTTTTAGTAGAGACAGGGTTTCACTGTGTTAGCCAGGATGGTCTCGATTTCCTGACCTTGTGATCCGCCCGCCTCGGCCTCCCAAAGTGCTGGGATTACAGGCATGAGCCACCGTGCCCAGCCTATGTTTTCTTTTTTTTTTTTTTTTTTCGACAGGGTCTCACTCTGTTGTCTAGGCTGGACTGCAGTGGTGAAATCTCGTCTCACTGCAACCTCCACCTCCCAGGTTCAAACGATTTTCCCGCCTCAGCCTACTTAGTAGCTGAGATTACAGGCATCCACCACCACGCCCAGCTAATTTTTGTATTTTTAGTAGAGACAAGATTTCACCATATTGGCCAGGCTGCTCCCAAACTCCTGACCTCAGGTGATCCGCCCACCTCGGCCTCCCAAAGTACAAAGTACTGGGATTACAGGTGTAAACCATTGCGCCCGGCCCCTTTACCTTCTTAATAAACTTGCTTTCACTTTGTTGACTCGTCCTAAATTCTTTCTTGCACAAGATCGAAGAACCCTCCCTTGAGGTCTGGATCAGGACCCCTTTCTGGTAGCAAATCCATCATTGCAAAACAATATATTTTTAAAATAGGAAAATAAACGTTAAATGTTAATATTTGTATTTGGATGATGAAATTACAGAATAATAGACATGATATTCTCACTATCGGTATACATTACTTCATAATAAAACAATAGTTTTCAAGAGTCTCTGCTTAGGTAGGGAAACTGAAAGCTAATGGTAAATCTTGCCTTGATAGTTATTGCTAGATAGCAAAAGAAAATGAGTCCAGCTAAAGAATTAGAAACAGTTAGTTAGAAGGATAATTGATATTTGGAGGGGATAGCATATTTTTCCTGCCCTATCCTCTGTCTTCTAGTAGAAGAAGAAATAAAAGAAGGCTTAGAGAGAGACGATGCACTAGTACTACATGTGAATCATTTAATAGAAAAAAGATGTGATTATCTGCATTAGTAGTTTGTGATAATCTGTTTGTATCTTAATGGAGAGGATTGCCCCAGAAACCTCTCAGGTGTAAAAGAAAATGCAGTTATTCTTCAACCTGTGAAAATTCTAACTCTTGCAACACTTGGACTTATCTGCATTATTTTTAATATTCTTAGAGTCATTTCCTACTTGCTAGCCTGCCTTTGCTACAAGATCACATAAGAGATCACCTCCTTGGGGTACTGTCTGCTGTCCAATACTAGCATTTTAACTATATTTGCCCTTTGTCTACTTAGCAGTGATTGTGGTTTTGCTGGCACAGGTTACCAATTTTGCACTTATTATTTTTTTAAATAAGAGAAAATATAGGCATAAAAGTGTTGATATGATAAAATCAGGTCTGTATTCTATCTAATATAATTGAAATAAAGATAGATATTTATAATCAAAATCTATAACCTTATTTGAAAATTCATTGGACAAATCATTCAACTCAGCAATCATAGGTAACGGAAAACAATAAAATTAAAGAATGTGTACAAACAATGCAATGAGACAAGCAAAGCTATTAATGGCATAAGAATTAGAAAGGTTGAGGCAAAACTATTTGTTGACAGTATGATTATCTCTCTAGAAAACTCAAAAGAATCAATGGAAAAACTATTACAAACAATAAAAGAATTTATTAAACTACCAAATTATGAAAACCAACAATCGTAAATCGATAACCTTCATATATACAAACAACCAGTTAGAGGATACAATGAAAGAGAGGATTCCATTTTGTAATAGTAAAGGAAAATAAAACAAAAACAATGATAAGCATAGATAACAAGAAATATCCAAACCACACATGAGAAAATTTTTCTTAGGGATCAAAATACAGACATAAGGAAATAGAAAAAATACCATGTTTTTGAATAGGAAGATTCAACACAGAAAATGTAAATTTTTAAATTTATAAATTATAAGTTGAATTTATAATTTTATCAGTTCACATAAAATTACTGATACTATGAGTATTTTTTGTCTGGAGCTGCTTCCAGTTGATTATCATGTACATTTGGAAAAACAAGAAAGAACAGCTAGAAAAACATTCAGAATGAAAGGCCATGATGGCGGAGGGGTATCCCTACTAAATTCATGCATAACATTACAATAGATTGGAATGACCCTGTGCTTAACATTGTGAGGTGGTGGCTCATGAGTAGATAGGCACATCAATGAACAGATAGAAAATCCAATAATAGACTCAAATACATATAAAAATTAGCATATAACAAAAAAATGTAAAATTAGTGAAAAAAAGATAAGATTTTAAATGAGAGGAGTTGTGATAACTAAATTGAAAAAGGTAAAATTGGATCAATTTTTCACACTGAAGCTAGAACAGATCCCAAATGGGTCAGAGATTTGTCTAAACAATAAAACCGTGTAAGTACTAGAATAAAACATGCATAAATGCTTTTATAGCTTGGAAATGGAGAAAACTCTTCCTAAGTATGATTTGAAAACAAGCATCAACAAGGGAAAAAGACTAATAAATTTGATCACATAAAGATAAAAGGTAAAAATACTTTGCATGACAAAGTAAAATAACTAATAAAAAATCCAGTAAAAACCTACATCACAAGCAAAATCAATGACAAATGATAAATCTGCAAAAACATTAGCAATTTATATCACAAAAGTGGTTGGCAGAAGTTGCAGTAAGCTGAGATTGTGCCACTGCACTCCAGCCTGGGTGACAGTGTGAGTGAGACCCTGTCTGAAAAAAAAAAGTTTGAAAAGCACCAATATAGAAGAAGCCCTCAATAACATATCTGCCTCAGTCATGACCATAACAACATTAATTTGAATATATATATGTTTTTAAAAAGAGAAAAATTATTTAAAGCTATTTAAAGCATAGTATTTTGATGGTACAGGGATAGATCTTATGGTAAAAAAAAAAAATACTGCAAGTAATCATCACATCCTTAATAATAATATTATTATGGTTGTTTTGAAATACACACACACTTATACTTTGTCTGGTTTCTTTTTTAAATCCACTCACAAAAATGTCACATACGAATGTTACAGGTAAGTTTTGTTAGACAGTCAAAGAACAGATAATTCTAATCTTACATAAGATCTTCTAAAAAGAAAAAAATTGAGAAATGCTTTCCCCTCTTATGCTGGACAGAATAATGGCCTCGCAAAGATATCTACATTCTAATTCCTGGAACCTGGAAATATCTGCCTTAGCAAAAGGACTTCACAGATATAATTAAGGATCTTGAGACAGGGATAATATCCTGGGTAATATCCAGGATAATTATCCTGAATTATTTAGGTGAATCCAGTATAATCACACATGTCTTTCTAAGTGATGGGGAAGTAGGAGAGTCAGAGAGAAGGGACGTGACCACAGAAACAGAGCTCTGAGTAATGTGATTGCTGTCTGGAAGTGGACCATGAGCCAAGGAATGCAGACAGCATCTAGAAGATAAAAAAGGCAACAAAAACAGATTCTCTCTGAGAGCCTATGGAATGAACACAGCACTGATGACACCTTAATCTCAGTCAGTGAAATTAATTTTGTACTTCTGACTACCAGAACTACAAGTTAATTAATCTGTGTTGTTTTAAGGCACTAAGTTTGTGGTAAATTACTACAGAAGCAATAAGAAACTAACACATTCCCTGTATCTTATAAAATATTAGCACAGCGCTATTCACAACGGCCAAGACGTGGAATCAACTGTGTACATCAACAGAAGAATGGATAAAGAAAATGTGGTATATTCAACTCAGCAATCCTTTTACTGGGTATATAGCCAAAAGAAAACAAATCATTCTGCCAAAAAGACACATGCACTCACATGTTTATCGCAGCTCTGTCCATAATAGCAAAGACAAGGAATCAACCTAGGTGCCCATCAACAGTGGACTGGATAAAGAAAATATGGCGTATGTGTACCATGAAATACTTCACAGCTGTAAAAAAAAATGAAATCATGTCCTTTGCAGCAACACGGATGTAGATGGAGGCCATTATCCTAAGCCAATTAGTGCAGGAAAAGAAAACCAAATACCACATGTTCCCACTTACAAATGGGAGCTAAACATTGGGTACTCATGCACATAAAGATGGCAATAATAGTAACTGGGGACTACTAGAAGTGGGGGGTAAGGGTTGAAAAACTTAACAGTTGGGAACAATGCACAGTACCTGGGTGATGGGATCATTTGTGCCCAAAACCTCAGCATCACGCAATATACCCAGGGGGAAAAAAAACCCTACACATGTAACCTATAAATCTAAAATAGAAGTTGGAAAAAAGAAGAAAATTGGTGTATATATATGCAACAGAATACTATTCGTCCATAAAAAACAATGAAATCCTGTTATTTGTGACAACATGGATGAGCCTGGAGGACATCATGTAAGTGAAATAAGCCAGGGACAGAAAGACAAATACCAAATGTTCTCACTTGTGTGTGGAAACCAAAAAAATCAATCTCATAGAAGTAGAGATTAGAATAGTGATTACTAGAGGCTGGGAATGGTTGGGGGGTTGCAGAAAAAGTGGATTATTCAGAGGTTGGTTAACAGACACAAAATTACAGGTAGATAGAAGGAATAAGTGCTCGTGCTGTATAGCATTGCAGGGTGACTATAATTTACAATTTATTGTTGAATGTTCCCAACATAAAGAAATGATAAATGTTTGAGGTGATAGATATGTTAATTATTCTGATTCAATAATTACATATTGTATATATGTATCAAAATATCACATTGTGTGCCATAGTATGTACAACTATCATATATCAATTAAAAGTAGTAGTAAAAGCAAAAAAAAAGAGATTAGTGTAATTTTGATACCAAAATAAAAAAACAGCATGAGAAAGAAAATAGATAAGCTGATTTCATTCTTAAGTATATGAACACTCTAAATAAAACATTGGCTAAACAATGCTAGCAAGTATTTTTTTTTAATCATTATCAAGTTAGGTTTTTCCCAGGCATATGAGGACATTTTATCATTAGAAAAGTTATTAAAGTTAAACAAAGTTATTAAGGTAATTAAAGTAATTCATCACCATAACAAATTGAAGAAAGGTCACAAGATAACCTTTATAGGTAAAAAAGAATGCATTCGATAAAATTTAAAACACATTTATGATTAAAAACTAAAAACTCTTAAGCCATGATGGAATAATTAGCATCAGATTAGCTCTTTCATTTCAAACAACTATAAAACTGGGTGAATATATTAATTACTGTTTTCAGATGTTGGACAAAAGTGACAAACGACTGTGATCCCTGAGAAAAGAGAATGAAATTGGGCGAGCCCTGCAATCACCTGCCTGAAGGCACTTTGCAGATTGTGGCACAGGTAGAGTAAGCTCAAACAGAGCACAGCAGTCTTGCTGAATTGGAGAGACAGATACTGGAGTTCAGGACCCTCAGAGTGGCTGGAATTTACAGAGCAGAATGCTGAAAAGGAGGGAGCCACAGCAAAAGAGAGGCCTAAATATTTACTTAGAGGATCCTCTGAGTTTTTGGCAAATATTAAGCTGCACATATGCAGAGACTCTACAAGCCTGAGCAAAAAAAGAATGACCAAGGAAGAAATACTAGTGGAGCTACTAGTGAGCTGAACAGTGGAGCTAACAAAGGCCAGGAGGCATTTGAGTTCCAACCAGACAGAGTGACAAGGCTTCATTGAACCCATAGGGCATGTGGTAGAGGCTCCCAAAGAAGCACAACTGACACTCGCATAAAGGCTACACTGTACTCTTCCTAACAAAACTTAAAGACAATTCCTAAAAATATCAAGTGGATTCATCAGTAACTAAATGCCCCCACAAAAACTCAACACTCTAAAAAAGACAATTATACTCAACAATGTAACATTCAAAATGTCCAGTATCTAATAATATTAGCAAACATGTGAAAAAGCAAGAAAATGGTACCCTTAACCAGGAGGAAATTTAGTTGACAGAAACAGACCCAGAAGTCACACGGATGATAGGAGTAATAGAAAAAGACTGTATAAATTGTTCAAGTTTTTGAAGAAAAATATAAATATATTGAAGGAACAAATAAGGAGTCTCCATAGAGAAGGGGAAACTATTTTAAAAGGAGAAAAAGTTTCCATCACAATTTGGCAAAGAAAACGAAAAATAGAAAATAAAAAAAAATTTAAAAGACTTGTTACAAATTATGAAGCTGAAAGATAAAATAGCCAAACCAAAATATTGATTGGACAGCACTATTAGCAGATGAAATTGTGCTGAAAAAAAATCAGACTTAAGGACAGGCAGTAGAATCTATCCAAATTGAAGCCCAGAAAGAAAAACAAAGGGCTTATGGGAATAAACAGAGCTTCGTGTCATATGGAACAATATTTGGTAGAGAAAAGAGACAAATTGGAGCAGGAAAAATGTGAAAAAAAATTAGGAAAATATTTTGAACTAAAAATAAAAAGAAAACATATGAAAGCTTGTAGGTTGTAGTTATAATAATGTTAAGAGGAAAATCTATAGCTCATGTTCTTATTTGAAAAAGACTAATATTTAAAAATAATGATCCAAGTTACCAACTTAAAAAGCTAAAAAAGAATAGCAAATTGAACCCAGTATCATTAGAAGAAATGAATTCCTAAGGTTAAGAGAAAAGATAAATAAAATAAAAAGCTGACAAACAATAGAGAGAAATCAATAAGTGAAAAAGTTGAATCAGAGCATGGTGGCTCATGCCTGCAATCCCAGTGCTTTGGGAGGCTGAGGCAGGTGGATCATCTGAGGCCAGGAGTTTGAAATCAGCCTGGCCAACACGATCCATCTCTAGTAAAAACACAAAAAATTACCTGGGCATGGTGGTGCATGCCTGTAATCCCAACTACTTGGGAGGTTGAGGCATGAGAATTGTTTGAACCTTGGAGATAGAGATTGCAGTGAGCCGAGATTGTTCCACTGCACTTCAGCCTGGGAGGCAGATCGAGACTCTTGTCTCAAAAAATATATATATATATATATCCATAAAATATACCATGTAATATATAGTATTATTGAATAAAAATAGCAGATAACTCATTTATATATATACAGTTGACCCTTGAACAACACTGAGGTTAGAGGAACCAACCCTCATACAGTCAAAAACCTGTGTATAACTTTTGACTCCCCCAATATGTAACTATTAACAGCCTACACTTGACCAGAAGCCTTACTGATAACATAAACAGTCAATTAATACATATTTGTATGTTATATGTGTTAAATACTGTATTCTTACAATAAAATAAGCTGGAGAAAAGAAAATGTTCTTAAGAAAATCAGAGGGAAGAGAAAACATATTTAGTGTTCACTGAGTGGAAGTGGGTCATCATAAAAGCCTTCATCCTTATTGTCTTCACAGTGAGTAGGCTGTGGAGAAGGAGGACGAGAAGGGTTGGTCTTGCTGTCTCAGGGGTGGCAGAGGCAGAAGAGGTGGAAAAGGTGGAAAGGGAGGCAGGAGAGGCAGGCACATTTGATGTTAACTGTTACTGAAAAATCTCAGCGTATAAGAGGACCCTCACAATTCAAACCTGTGTTGTGCCAGGGTCAACAGTATTTTTAATTTAATAGACTTTATTTTTCAGAGAAATTTTAGGTTCACAGCAAAATTGAGCAGAAAGTACAAAGATTCCCTCTTGCTCTCCAACTTACAGCCTCCACCACTGTCAACATCCCACACAGCAGTGGTGCATTTCTTACAGCACAGGAAGCTACACTGACACACAATTACCAACCCAAATCCATAGCTTACATTAGGATTCACTCTGAGCCTTATACATTCCATGGATTTGACAAATGTATATCTTGTGTATCTGTCAGAAATGTTAGAACCAGAGCGACTCCATCTTGAATAGGGGCTGGGTAAAATGAGGATGAGACCTGCTGAGCTTCATTCCCGGAAGGTTAGGCATTCTTAGCCACAGGATAAGACAGGAGGTTGGCAGGACTAGTTTCACAAGGTACAGGTCACAAAGGCCCTGCTGATAAAATGGAATATGGTAAAAAAAAAAAAAAAAGCTGGCAAAGCCCACCAGAACCAGGATGGCGACTAAAGCAAACTCTAGTTGTCCTCACTGCTCATTATAACCCATTAGCATGCTAAAGTCACTCCCATCAGCACCACGACAGTTTACAAATGCCACGGCAACATCAGAAGTTATCCTATAAGGTCTAAAAAGGGGAGGAACCCCTCAGTTATGGGAACTCCCTACCCCTTTCCTGGAAAACTCAGGAATAATCCATCCCTTGTTTAGCATTTAATTAGGAAATAACGATAAGTATATTCAGCCCATGCTGCTGCTCTATGAAGTAGCCATTCTTTTCATTCTTTTTTTCTTTTTTTTTTTTGAGACTGGAGTGTCGCTCTCTCTCCCAGGCTGGAGTGCAGTGACGTGATCTCAGCTCACTGCAAGCTCCGCCTCCCAGTTTCACTCAATTCTCCTGCCTCAGCCTCCCGAGTAGCTAGGACTACAGGTGCCCACCACCACACCCGGCTATTGTTTTGTATTTTTTTTAGTAGAGACAGGGTTTCACTGTGTTAGCCAGGATGGTCTCGATTTCCTGACCTTGTGATCCGCCCGCCTCGGCCTCCCAAAGTGCTGGGATTACAGGCATGAGCCACCGTGCCCAGCCTATGTTTTCTTTTTTTTTTTTTT
>NW_012116266.1:9271210-9288442 GCF_000951035.1 Colobus angolensis palliatus
TAAGCGACGGCAGGAGGAGGGCTTCTTGAGCTCAAGAATTCAAGACAAGCCTAGGCAATGTAGTGAGACCACATCTCTACAAAAATAAAAATAAAAGTTGATTCATTAAAAGATTAATAAAAATAAAAAAACTCATAGGCTAAAAGAAAAACCCAACAAATAACCAGTATCAAGAATAAAAGAAGAATAATTACTATCGATATCATCTATATTAAAATGACAATAAGGAAATATGAAACATTTTATGCCAACAAATTTGGCAACTTATATAACATAGAAAATTTCTTGAAAGACAGTAATTACTGAAATGGATACGAGAAGAAATAGAATATTTGGGTAGCTCTGTATCCATTAGATTTAATGTGTAATTAAAATACAGTAACAAATTTATATTAAATTAATAAATTAAAAGCAAAGCAAATGCATGCTAGGCCCAGATTGCTTCACTGTTTAATTTTATCAAACATTAAGATACAAATAATAATTTTACATTTTTATAATATAGAGAGGAAGAAAAAATTTCAACTTACTTCTTGGGGCTAGCATAACTCTGATACCAAAACCAGAAAAAGACATTGAAAGAAAATACAATATTTCTCATAAACATTAATTCAAATCTCCCCATGAAAATATTAACAAATTTAATTCTGCAATATATGAAAAGAATAATACTTCATGACCAAGTTGGCTTTATGCCAGGAATTCATGGGTGGTTTAACATTCTAAAATTAATTAATGTAAATCACCAAATTAATATAATCATGTTAATAAAAATAGAGAAAACATTTTAAAACAATTCAACTTCCATTCCTGATATAAAAAATAAAAAGAACCTCACAAAACTAGAGTCAGAAGAGAATTTCCTTACCCTGATGGAAGACATCTACAAAGAACTACAGCTAACATTATACTCTTTGGTGAAAAATTGAACACATGCTTCCTAAGGAGAACAAGAAAAGGATAGGCAATATCATTACTTCTATTCAACATTATATTCCTGTTCCTAGTCAGTGCAATAAAACAAAACAAGCAAACGAAAAGGAATACAGGTGGGAATTAAACAGTAAACTTGTTTTTATTGGTAGAAAACATAATTGTATAGGTAGAAAATCTTAGTGTCTATGAAATAATAATTAGAGCTAATAAGTGAATTTAGTAGGATTGTAGTGTATTTGTTGTCTATTGTTGTATAACATTACCTGAAAAAGTAACAACTTGAAACAACAGACATTTATTATATCATGATTCCATTTATTAAATCATGAATCACAGATCCAGGTGATGTTCAGCTGAGTGCCTCTGCCCCAGGTTCTCTCACAAGGCTGCAATCAAAGTGTCAAGTGGGGCTACAGACTCATCTGAAGGCTTGATAAAGGAGGATTCACTTACTCATGTGGTTGTTGGCAGGATTCAGTTCCTGATGGCTGTTGGACTGAAGGCCTTAATTTTTCACTGCACTGTTTGAAGACTTCCCTCAATTTCTTGCCATATGGTCCTTCTCCACTGGACAAATCCCAACATGTCAGTTGACTTCCATCAGTGAAAGCAAGCAAATGAAAGCAAGTTCGTGTTAGCAGAAGTCAGTATTTTTGTAACCTAACATGATGTGATAGTGCATCTCTTTTGCCATTTTCTGTTTGTTAGAAGAAAGTCACTAGGTCTAGCCCAAACACAAGGGAAGGGGATTATACAAGGATATGAATATCAAAAGAAGGGATTGGGCTGGGCGCGGTGGCTCACACCTGTAATCCCAGCACTTTGGGAGGCCGAGGTGGGCAGATCACAAGGTCAGGAGTTCCAGACTAGCCTGGCCATCATGGTGAAACCCTGTCCCTACTAAAAATACAAAAATTAGCCAGACGTGGTGGTGGGTGCCTGTAATCCCAGCTACTTGGGAGGCTGAGGCAGGAGAGTTGCTTGAAACCTGAAGGCAAAGGTTGTAGTGAGCCAAGATCGTGCCACTGTACTCCAGCCTGGGCAACAAAAGCGAAACTCCATCTCAGAAAAAGAGAAGGGATCACTGGAGGCCATCAAAAGCTGTCTACTACATGCAAGATGTGTGGTCACTATATAAAAGACTATTGCATTTCTATAATTCAACAAAAAAATGAAAAATTAAATTTCAAAAATACCATTTAATGTATCAGAAATACAATACAATGAAAAACACATTTTATGAAATATATGCAAGACTTCTATAATGAAAACTATAAACCAGTACTGAAATAAATGAAAGGAGACATAAACAGATGGAGAAATATACCATGTTCATGCATTGGAAAACTCTATACTGTTATGATGTCTGCTTTTTGCCAAGTTAATCTGTAGGCTTAATGCACTTTATCTAAGTTGATCTGTGGATTTAATGCAATAGCAATCAACATCCCAGCAGGATTTTTGTAGAACTTGTAAACGGACTTAAATTTATATGGAAATGCAAAGGATCTAGAATAGCCAAAGCAATCTTGAAAAAGCAAAACAAAAGTGGAAGATTTAAACCATCTAATTTTAAGACTAAACACAAGTTCCAGTAATTAAGATAGTTTAGTATTGCTGAAAAGGTAGACAAAGAGATTACTGGAAACAAACAAAGAGACCAGAAGTAAACCTACACTTATATGACTAGTTGATTTTGACCAAGGTGGCAAAGCACCTAAACATCTCTAGGAAAGAAATATCTTTTCAACAAATGAGATAGAATAACTGGAGGTATGGAAGAAAAAAAAATTGACATACTTAACATTCACAAAAAAATTAATTTGAGATGGATCATATAACCTAAACATTATGGCTAAAACTTTAATGTTTCTGGACAAATACATAAGAGAATATATGTACAACTTTGAAATAGGCAAAGATTCCTTAGACAGAATCCCTAGAAATTACTGATGCACACAACACTGATAAAACAGAGTAACTGAAAGTATTCCACATTTCAAAAGACTTCGTTAAAAAGTAAATAGGCAAGCTGCATACTGGGATAAAAGATTCCCAATATATGTTATCTATATACACACACTACAATTCCTACAACTCAATAATAAAAAGGCAAATAACCTAGGCCAGGCGCAGTGGCTCATGCCTGTAATCCCAGCACTTTGGGAAGCTGAGGCAGGCAGATCACGAGGTCAGAAGATCGAGACCATCTGGCTAACACGGTGAAACCCCTTCTCTACTAAAAATACAAAAAATTAGCCAGGCGTGGTGGCACGCGCCTGTAGTCCCAGCTACTCGGGAGGCTGAGGCAGGAGAATTGCTTGAATCTGGGAGGTGGAGGTTGCAGTGAGCTGAGATGGTGCCACTGCACTCCAGCCTGGGTGACAGAGAGAGACTTCATCAAAAAAAAAAAAAAAAAAAGGCAAACAACCTAATTTTTAAAAGTGGGCAAAAGATCTAATAGACGTTTCACAAGAAAGATATACGAGTGGCCAAGAAGCAAAGGAAAAATGCACATCATAAATCATCAGGGAAATTCAGATTGAAACAAGGAGATATCAGTACACACACACTAGAATGGCTAACATTAAAAAGACTGACCACACCAAATATCAATAAGAATATGGAGCAACTAGAATCCTTATGCCTTTTTGGTGGGAGCTTAAAATATTACAACCAATTTAGGAATCTACTTGGAAGTTTCCTACTAAGTTAAACATAAATTTATGATTCTGAGATTCTACTTCTAGATATATATTGGCCTTTTTGAGTAGTCTTCAGAACCCATGTTCATTATGTTCATTACAAGAACACTTTGGAAGAAAATATTTCTAATGAATATAATGGACATGGGTTATTAGGCAGAATACAAAAAGAACTCTTATAAATTAATTTTAAAAGACAACTCAATAGAAAAAAGGTAAAAATTGTGAGCAAGCAGTATTCAGAAGAGCATACTTAAAAGACTCTTCTACCTAACTGGTAATCAAGAAAATGCAAATTAAAAACAAGATGACAAAATTATAAAAGTCTAACAATACCTAGTTTTGCAAATAACTCATCTGCTGGAAGAGTGTGAATTAGTACAACCCCTTTGGAGAATAATTTGGTGATATGTGATATGCTTAAAGATAAACACACCCTTTGATCCAGCAATTCTACACCTGCAAATACCCTTGAGAAAAAAAAATGCATGTGTGCACAGGAACCATGGACAGGAATGTTTATAACAACAATGTTTGTAATAGGAAAATATTCTGGAGGCCCATAAGTGTTCATCGATATTAAAATGGATAAATCTGCAATGAAATGAATGAGTGAGAACTACCTGTAGCTATGTGGATTTGTCTCATAAATATAACATTAAGAGGAAAAGAGCAAGTTGCAGAAGAATATATACTGTATGATTATGGCATCATGATGATGCTGAAATGGTAATGTGTTTTGTTTAAGGATAGATAAATAGGCAGATAGGAAGGAAGGAAGAAAGGAAGGAAGGAAGGAAGGGAGGAAGGAAGGAAGGGAGGAAGGAAGGGAGGAAGGAAGGGAGGAAGGAAGGAAGGGAGGAAGGAAGGAAGGGAGGAAGGGAGGGAGGAAGGAAGGAAGGAATTGGGCAGCACAGCATACTAGTAGCACAGACTCAGGATCCAGACTCCTGTATTTGTATTCTAGCTCTGTAATTTGCTAACTGTGTGACTTTAGGCAAGTTGCTTAATTTCTCTGTGTCATAGGTTTGTACTTTGTTAAACAAGGATAACTGTACTCTCCAACCCACTGGGTTATTAGAAGGATTGGTTATTATAAGGATTGTCAGTATCTGTAAAGATTTTGTAAATGACATAGAACAGCACCTGTCAGAGTGCCTGTATCTGTCAAACAAATGCGAGCAATAAATATCAAATTCTGGAGAGTGGTCACTGGTGTGGGAGGAAAAAGGAATATTGGGGGCTTCCACTAAATTTCAAATATCTTATTTCTTAAACTGGATGGTGGACACACAGATGTTTTTATATTATTCTTTTTGATGGGTCAAAATATTTGAAAATTTAAAAGGGGATGCATAAACTATTTCAAATAAATTGTCAAACTTGTTGGGGGAAAAGTTATAATTAAAGATTGATATTGTAGTATCTTTCAGAAATCTAATGTATTAGTCCATTCTCACACTGCTAATAAAGACATTCCCAGGATTGGGTAATTTGTAAAGGAAAGAAGCTTAATTGACTCACAGTTCCACAGGGCTGGGGAGGCCTCAGGAAACTTACAATCATGGCAGAAGTGGAAGCAAAACATGTCCTTCTTCACATGGTGGCAGCAAGGAGAAGTGCAGAGTGAAGAGAGGAAAAGGCCCCTATCAAACCATCAGATCTCATGAGAGCTCACTCACTATCATGAGAACAGCATGGAGGTAACCACTCCCATGATTCAATTACCTCCCACCAAGTCCCTCCCACAACACATGGTGATTATGGGAACTACAATTCGACATGAGATCTGGGTGGGAACACAGCCAAACCATGTCATCTGGGAAGAGAAGCTCCCTTAAAATATATTAGTCTAGTTTTTGCACCTTCAATTTTGGTAACATTTTCTGGAATATGTTGTACAGAAAGTAGGAAACTGCTTATAGCTGGCCCCAAACTTGGAAGCATCCCTAAACCTAGGGCACAAAGCACTAGCCTTGGCATCAGAAAACCGAAATTCTGTCCGTGCTTCTGCTGTTGATTTATTTTGAGTCCCTGGGCCAGTCTATCTCCAATGACATCCTCGTGTTTCATTTTATCTATCTTTAGGATGGATGTGTTGTCTTCCACCTCTTTTAAAAGGCAGGAATGGGAACCATCTTTCCTTATCTTCAGCACAGAAGGGAGAGTTAGAGTTTCCTTTCTTACCCTCCCCGACTGCCTTTCACTAACTAGCAAAGACATTTATTTTATTTTAATGAAGTCTCTGAAAAATGATTCATGCTTGAAAGCAGCCTTTTCCCTTTACCTAATGACAGCTTCAGCTTCTGAAAGTAAGCTAAAATGTAGAAAAAAATCCCATGTGGCTTTCAGAATGTACAGATGAGCATATGTGCTGTGCTTTCAAAATTTTCTTTGTTAGTGGATCTATTGTACACATAAACAAGAGCAGTCTAGACCTTCAGAAGGGAGAATCACAAGAAAAGCCATCTTCTAATTTCCCAATTGTTTGTTTCCCAATTGTTCACTTTAGGGAAGACGGCGACATTATAGCGGTGACAGCCAGTCACTTCGATATGCGTGTACTGTTGTATTTCGGGGAAAACACATGCAGTTGTTTTCTCCCTGCTGTGTCTGATTTCAGACTCCCAAACTATCATTCATTTAAAAATAAAACCAACAAAAAACCCTGCTTACTCCTTTCCATGTCAATAGGAATTATATACTGGTAATAAGAGGGTCTGGCTTTTAAGTCTATTTGTTTGAAAAAATAAGAATGGGTGCCCAGCCCAGCTGATGTGCTAATGACATCTACTCAAGCTTTTTCCTCTTATTGTATAGAAGATGAAAGCATTTGGCTTGAAGGGTTGTTCTGGCTCATCTCCTTCTGTGCATTCCCTCCCTCTTTCTCTAGCTCTTTGCAGTTGGCATAGGGGGCCCTTGATGCATCTCTGGTTGACTGGGGGTCTTGAGCTTGCATCTAAACAGAGGTGCAGTAAAGCTCAGAGCTTATTTTGTTAAGCATGGTTGCTTTCTTTTTAAACCCACACATGCTAGAAGGGGAATTTAATCCTTGCATTTCTGGTTTGTTTACACTAAAGAGTTGTGTTGTGAGAGAGATATGATGTCTGTGAGACTGTTTGAACATTTTAATAAAGCTTTGCGAAAAACATTTTCTCTGAAAACAGGAAACCAGATTTTGCCATGTGTAAATAAACATAAAATACCAATGGGCTCAAAGCTCCCAACCTGAAGGTTTTGAATGGAGCCCATGCTCAAACAATTAATGTGATTTTCATCTTTATCTTGGAATGAGTGTAAAGTCTCCCCATATGAACGTTATTTCTCCTTTTGCAGATGATTATTACATCTCTGTGTTAAAGCTGGTTCTACACAGAAACAGTGCTACATCAGGCAATTCCCAGGATTCATTCATTCTGCAAACATGCATTGAGCAGCTATAAGTGGCTATTGGACACAGTGATACAAACATGAAGAAGACTCAGTTTTACATTCAAGGAGCCCATGGCCCATGGTCTGGTTCAGAAAACTGACTTATAAACAGATTATGATGATACAAGTTAATAAGTACAATTGCAGCCGTGTGTTATGGGTATTGCGGGAGCCTTGAAATTAGGCATTTTGAGTCAGCCAGAATAAAGTCAGGGAAGACTTCCTATACCTTAAAAGATGAAAAAGATTTGCCATTCTAAGTGAGGGAATGGGCACTTTGGCAAGAAGTGTGTGTGTGTGTGTGTTCGTGTGTTTGTGCATGTGCGCATGCACGTGTTATGGAGATAAGGAGGAGGAATGATACAAAAAATCAAGCAGTCCAGCATGGCTAGAAAATATACGTAGGACAGATGAGCCCAAAAGGTAAATGGGAATCAAACCAGGTTAGTATGGAGAGATTCTATTCTGGGGTGATGAATAATGTGTGCTTTTTAGATTGATCACTCTGGCAGCTTCACGGGTGATGAACTGGGGAGGGCTGGAAACCACTGGAGTCACCTTGAAGCTCTTCCTGTTCTTCAGGGTCCCTTCAACCTCTGTTCTTACATAAACAAATCACCGAAAGTCCGTGGTGTATCCAGAAGTAGGGTAATCAAACAAAACCCAAACCCTCTGGAAGACACAGGCTGGCAGGAGACTCTCTAGGCCAGAAGTAATAGCTGTTTAGGCCCACCCTGACTCTTCCCTAAATCCTCACTGGTCTTCCTACCTGCTCCCACCCCATTTCCAAGTCCATCTTTAAAATTTGGATCCAAGTGGGAAAAAAATCCTTCATTTCTGTATTTGCTTTCAGCATCGGTGAGACAGGCAGTAATTTTCAGAAGGACCTTCATTTTTAAAAACACCACCGAAGAAAGCACAAATGGAAAATACAGAAAGCTGTCAAACAATTATGCTTACAATATACAGATTCGGTGTCCTATCATAGCCAATGGTCCCACCAGACCCAGGGGACATATTCTGCTATGCTCTCCCAGAATCATTTCTTAAGCTCTTTGCTCACCCATTCTCTTTCCTACCCTTTGGGATTCCAGGCTCACAGATGTGGGAAAAACAGTGCACAGTCAATATTGCAGATGGGCCATCCCCAGGTGGGCAGCAGGACTTCTAGCTCTCTAGGGGGTCAACGTTTTTGGAAGACATAGCCTCTCCCAGAGACACTTCCTGGCTTCCTGTGGGGATACTGGCTCTGGGTTAAAGACCCTGGGGCGGAGTGAATAGGGGCATGGTGTGAGTCTTTTCTGCCGAGGCCAGAACATAGAATCCAGTGTTTCAGTTGTGTCTCCTGCATGAGCCTCCCCTCCATCCTCCCTATCCCCACCCACATTCAGACCTTTTGTTACTTCTTGTGCAAACTATTGCCTTGGTCTTGTCCACAAATGCTGCAGTTTTTTCTTTTCCAAAGCTTATCTCTGACCTGATGATCTCTCTCCTATGGTCTACCAGATGTATTGGGAACTTTTCTGTCTGATGGTTAATGCCAGTCAAACTCCCCAGCCAAATCTCCCCTGCACACAGCCTATGTGTAAGTCAAACCACAATAACAAGATATGCTGATTCCCAGACATGCCCCTGTCTTTACTCACATGGGTCCTCCCACGGGGAATGCCCTGTTTTGCCAATTCAATGGGCTGAAAATCCAAACTATCCTTAAAAATCCGTCTCAGAGCCACTGACTTGGTGAGCTCTTCATCTTACTTTTGACATTTATTTTACTCTGACTTGTTTTGGAGGAGATATACATATATATATATATATTTAATAATTCTCATTTACCACATTCTGTTTCCTATACCAAATTAAAGAGTCATGGAAGACAGGAATAAAGTATCTTACAGATAAGTGTAGAGGTCAAAGAAGAGACATGAAAATTGCTAGCCTGAGGATTAGCACATGGTAACCACTCCAGAAATGTCACCAAGGTTTGGAGCAATGATTCTAGGGTCAGATAGAACTAGATTTGAACCCTGACTCCACCATTGGCTAGCTTGGTGACTCCGAGAATTATTTAATATCATGGAGCCTCAGTTTTGTCTTCTGTAAATAAAGTTACCTAGCTTTGTTTCTTCCTCAAGGTGGTGTCAGAATAAATTTGATAATCGATTAAATTATATCATAGACATAAACATGCTTTGTCCCATGCATAGCACTTAGCAATCTCTTAATAAACTTGTGCTATCATTATGGGGCCTAGAACGGTGCTTTGTATGACAAAGAAAAACAAAAACATAGGAAAAGCTTGTTAAAATAAATTTGGAGTGGAGGCTTTGTGCCTCAGATGCAACTACCTCCCACAATATGTGAATCTGGATTCTAGTCAGGGGTCTCAATTCTCCTGCCCATTCTCTTCTTTAAGGGGAGCATCTCTAATTCCTGCCTTTGCTCTCTGTGACTTTGCCCTGGCTAGATCCCTACTGGTGCACCCTGCTGGGGCTGGGAGTTGGCCAGTTGTAAGGCACCATGCTAAAAGCCCCTCCACCGATGTGCCCCCTGTGGATTTCTGTGGAGTGTGAGATAGGAGAGTATTCCATTTTCTGACTCCTCTGAGTTTCTAAGACAACACTAGAGGAGCTATACTTAGGTACTCTGCATGTGAGGATGTTTGTGCACGTAGCTATATTAAATTGATTAAGGCTGAAATGAAAGACTGGACAACAGTGCTAATACTAATAAGGACAAGAAAAAGCCATTTCCATTGTCATTCTGACAGAATCTATGTAATGCAAGGCAACCAGGGGTACTCCAGAAAGCGCCCTGTCCAGCTCTTTTGTAGGCTGGCCCTGATTTCTGTTCCTCACACACTGAACGCACATTGCCTGTGGATATTAACCAGCCGTCCAATTGACGGTCTCAGTTTTCATCTCTGTTCTGTGGCGAGAGCACGCAATGCATTGCAGGAAGCCGATCAATTATTTGCAAGCGGGATATGCGATACCATCTCCAGCACTCCAACCACAGCTGAAATCCAATTCCCTCAGCTGGCTTGGATTTGGAGGGGAAATGAAAGTCACATTTTGGAAAAGTGGGATTGATTCTGCATGTTACAACTGATGCTTATGCAAAAAACCAGCTGTGGAGACATCCTCCCATGATCAATCTCCAATTATTAGTTTCAAGGAGTGACAGTTGAACCACTGGTCTAGTACGTTTTCAGTAATTTTAAGTAAATTTTGATGACTTGCATAGGGCCTCAGTTTTCTTATCTGGTAGTAGATATAATTATGTACCTGTAGTGCTGTTTTAAAGATTAAATTAGATAGTAGATGCAGAAGCAAATTACCATGAAGCTACTGATGCTTAAGCCCCTCATTTGCATGTGTCCCTTTCAAGACCTTGTGCCTAACTTGATATTCATAATGTTGTATCCTTTTTCTTAAAGAGGGTCCAGAATCGTATAAGCTTCAAACCCCACAAGCTTGGGTCTGTTCTGAGGTAGGTGCTCAGATGGCAGGAAACAGCTGACCCATCAGCAGGCCAGGAGACATGGAAGGAAGGTGGGAATGTCTCTGGAGATTGGAAACTTTATTAAGCATTTTCTAATTGCCAGAGCACTTGGCCTTCAACTAATTGCCAGGGCTTAAGAGGGATCTGAGCAGAATATCATCCAAATATGTGAACTGATCATGGCTTAAGCTGTTAATTCACTAGTGGGACCTGTGTCACCACTGAAAACAGTTCCTAAGGGTATTTACCACCCATGGTGGGATTTTAGGCTCTGCAACTGGTGCATGGGGGATATGGTCTTTGGCAGGCGTGTGTCAAATCACATCAGTGTAGCAGCCTGCCTGGACGGCCTCAGCTGTAGTTTTACAGCGTCTTTGTGCAACCTGAAACAGACCCACTGTGGCCCATAGTAAGGTACACAGTGCACTTCAACTGACAGGCTCCGCTCAGACAGTTTCTTCAGGCAGACACATGAGATACCGTTTTCAGCTCCTACCTCCTCCCTTCTTCCCCCTTCCTTCCTTCCCCCTCCTCTCATCCTTCTTAGCCTCCTGCTTTCTTCCTCTGCTTTCTCTCTTCCATTTCGTGAATCATGATACAAATTTCAATCCAAGATAAAAATGTACTTTTTTTCACCCTTTTGGTTGTGATTAAGTTCTGTCCACAGTGAGGACATTACTGTTTCCATGGTAACCAGTATACTCTAAAGCCAAGGAGGATGACGGTGTAGAAAAGTATAAAGAAGTCAAAGAGGTTTGCTACAGTTGCTTTTCATCCACCACAGAGGAAACAGAATTATGGAATCCAGGGGCTGGAGAGGAATTTACGAGGTCACTAAATCATATGCTCACCTCTGTTAGAGCTGTAGTGAAACAATTGTGGAGATAAGCAAATGTCCTTCATTTAAAGACGCCCAGAAGAGACTTCACGATCTTCCTTGAAAAGGCGTTCAACTGTTATTTTTTTATTGGCAATTATTCAGCATCTGATTCAAGCAATTCCTGTGTGCCTGAGACAGCTCCTCTGGCCCAGTCAGAACCCCCAGGAGAGGTCGTACATGATGCTAATGAGAGCTCCAGCTCTCCCAGGGCAGAGACCTAGCCTCACTCACCTTCTTATCCCCACAAGCTATTGTGCTCAGTCTTTGCTGTCTTTATCCCACTAAGCCTGCTGTTGACGTACCCAGGATCCACAAAAATAAAAGGAAAAAAATATATATCTTTTTAAAAATGTTCTCTAAGAAGAGCTTTTATAATTCCAGGCCCCTTGTTATTATAAACAACATTTATACTTGTTTTAAGCATATAAAATATTATAGAGGTACCGTTGGGAGTGAATATTAATGCTGTGGCTTTAACAGAAAGACAGAATGAGTCTCTGGTAGTCGACAATGGATGCATGAATCAAGGGAGAGTTCAAGATGGCATCCCTGTGGCCTGATCCACTTAGTACATCTTGGAGCCCTTGATGCTTGTTCACAAGAAATGAAGAGGAGCTGGTGGTCAGGACACACTTAGGGTAATCATTCAGATGATAAGGAAAAGGGAAAAGCATTCTGTTTCTAACCTGTGCAGAGATCTTCCTGTATATAGCTGCTGAGCTGTGAGCACAGGATGCTAAGGAGAAAATTATTGTCAGGAAAGATCCTGTCCTGGTTAGTAGTATTTTTCCCAACCTGAAAACTTCAGCTTATGATGGACTTTGTTTTATTTTTTGAGACAGGATCTTGCTCTGTTGCTCAAGCTAGAGTGCAGTGGTGCGATCTCAGTTCACTGCAAACTCTGCCTCCTGGGCTCAAAGTTAGCCTCTCACCTCAGCCTACCGAATAGATGGAACTACAGGTGTGCCACTATGCCTGGTTAATTTTTGTATTTTTTGTAGAGACGGGGTCTCACTATGTTGCCCAGGCTGGTCTTGAACTCCTAGGTTCAAGCAATCCACCCTCCTTGACCTCCCGAAGTACTGGGATTACAGGTATGAGCCTCAGTGCCCAGCCATAATGGACTTTAGAGCTCTGGTTCTTCTAGGCCAAGATTATACCCAGCAGCACCAAGGCAGCTGAGCATGTTTGTGGTCTCAGAGTTGTCCTGCCTTGGTTTGATTCCCGGCTTGCCACTTGCTAGCTGGGTTGTCTTGGGCAATGGAAGCACTCTGAGCTTCAACATCTTTTATTGACAATATGGTGATGCTATCTACCTCAAATCTGAGATTAGCAGAGTAAAAGCATGTAAGCCATGAAGTGTGTGGCCTGACACGTAGCAAATGGAAACTGATCGATAAATACTGGTTACTTTGCTCTCCTAATAAAGGTCCCCGAGGAAGTAGACTCAGCCTCCTTGCTTATAGCTTCTGTTGCTTAAACTGGGGAAGGCCCCTTTCCTAAACACCCTTCTCATACATACATGCTTCTTGTTCTTGCTCTTTCAATTTCTAGAGGTTGCAAACTACCAGCAAGGCACCAACAAAGGCTGGGCAAGTTCAACTTGAACTAAGTCTCCATGGTGGGGGTGCGTTTCATCATCCTTCTGGTGCCCGCTGATAAGGCACTGACTGTTTCCTGCTCCTTTTCTCTTCTTGATCAAGACAGAAGACAGCAGACCGCTGGGATGGAAAGAAGACTGGAACAGATACTGCCTGTGCTGCCTCTTCCCCTTTCTTCCTGCCTTGAATATTGGTATGATGTCCAGAGCAGAAACCCGGATAGTGTTGTGACTCTCAATCAATGTCAGCAGCCTCTAGTTCCAAAATCTTTATTGGAGAGGAAAAACTCCAATTTTAGTTGAGTTTTCTTGCAGCCCAAACATTTCTAACAGATAAGCCGTCCGGACTCTTGCCTGTATCATGAGTGACTACTATCTCCACATGGATTTTCCAATCATTAACTTGCCTTTTTCTTACCGAGGGCTGCAACCTTAGATTCTCAATTCCCTCTGGACTGTGTACCATGACATCTTCCTAACTTTCCCCTGCCCTCAATCTCTCCCCAAATTATAATCTATACTTTGTAGAGACTTACATTTCTAAAACAAAATAAGATCATGTGCCTCATAACATCATACCATCAGTGCTTCTCCACCATCCACAGTCTAAAGCCCAGATTCCCGAGCAGACCATATTAAGCCTTCCACATTCTTGGTCCTTCCTTCCTCTCCAGCCTCCTCCTTTGCCAAGCCCCTCCCTACACCCCAGCCATACAGAACCTACTTACAGTTTCCCTGGTATGTCATATGCTTTGCATCCGGTCCATCTGCTCACCTCCGCCCAGCCGCTCGATTGCCCGTTCCCTCCCTCCCATCCCATCTGGTCTGGTGAATCCCCAAGTCGTCATTCAAAGCTTAGTTTAAAGAGACTTCTCTGAAGCCTTTCTGTGTATAGGACTCCCGATCCTCTCGCTAGACTTTGTCTACACTTTGCATATGTCTGCTGATAGCTCCTATTCATTTGGTACCCTGTTTATTGACATCTTCCTACTATAGTGTGAGCTCTCGAAGGACGCAGACCAAGTCTTACTCATCTTGGTAAGCCCTGTGCCAATTGCATTGCTTGGTACATAGCAAGAACTGAAAAAATGTCTTTGCTGAATGAAATATTAAATAATTTTAAAATCCCCAAAGCCCAAATCTAGTCCATATAATGAGATGCAAGCATCAAATCCTGTGAGGATGGTAGCACGTCTATTCTCTGGGGACAGAAGAAAGGAGAATGGGGAACCTGCTGTCCTACAAGGGCAGGGGCTTTATCACCATCTTCAAGGGACCCTAAGGAGTATCCTGAGAATCAGCATATTGAGAAAAATCTTGGGGATTAAAATCAAACGTATTCCCGCAGCTGCATAAGTCAAAGACGAGGCTGCTCTAAGACTATGTGGGTGATCCAGGCTAATATTTTTTGTGAGATTCTTGTCTATATAAACATTTTGATTATAATAATATATTACAAAGCTCACAGGCCCATGTGAGGTATCATAATTTACTGAGGAGAATTTTGAATAGTAGATAGAGAAGAGGTACTTACGTATTTCTTCACAGTCCAGTGAGTGCATGTGAAGATTCTTCATGGCGTCCAGACACTACATTTCCCATTTAAGTTCACAAGCCATCTTGTTATTTGCTTTCTTATCAAATGTGCTGGTCTTGGCTAATTTTTTTTACATCTCTTTCCACAAGTAAAAGGTAGCAATGTTGTTATTACTCATGACATGCACCATGCAACCCGCAGCCTGTGAATACTTGCTCCAGTGGCTCTCTCAAAGGTTGTTACTGTGCTTTGTTGATGGTGATCAAAAATCAAATGTATGCAATAATTCATTTTCTGGTCATGTAAAATTTTCCTTTTGGAATTTTATAGCATAGGCATAAGACAATATTTCTCTTTACACTACAATCAATGAATTTCTAGACTGCGGTCTGTCTCAATATTGCCTGCAGGCCTGTACACCAGCACCACAGGGGCAGAGAGGCAGAGGACCTCTAGGCTGAGCAGGCAAAGCAATCCAAGTCCTTGGAGAGATGTTGGTCCCTCGTTAGGACTGGTTCTAACAAGGAGTAAGAGTAAAATGACATCATATTGATTGGAAGCAAGAGAGTGCATCAATTGGAAGGTACTGTTGGAGTTATGAAGCAGCAGTCTCAAAAGTTCTTGGAGCACAAGAGCAGTCACCCTTTGGGACCAGCCCAAAAGATGGCATGGAGCCTGTGAAGAGGGTAGGAAGATTGTGTGGGTGCCCACAGCAGAGGGGACATATAGGGTGAAGCATGTTTGCACCACCTTCCCATGCTTGGATACTGTAGACCTGGTACCATAAGCAGAACACAAATGGACGAGAGCCAACAAGGGCCAACAAATGCAATTCAAGCCCCAGGGTGGGATGATCCAGAGCTCAGAGCCCTGACCTTATCTTATGTCCAGCATCAGTGAGAGTCACCCCAAATCCATGTATCAGCACCATTCTGGTGGCCCAATCTTGCATGATCCTATGAAGGAAATACCTTACAGTGTAGTGACTCTAGTCTGCTGGCCAGATGGCCATTCAAGAAGCCTGCTGGCCATGGGCTGGGACAAATCCATAGACAAGAATCATGAAACTCCTCAGGGCATCTGCTTGATCCTACCACTATGGGGAAAAATGGAGATGGGGGGCCACAGGGTTCCATTTGGCCTCATGGTTCTCCATTCAGGTGGTACTACCCATCCCAGCCAGTTTCATGCATCTGAGTGGGACCTCTTTTGAGGAAGGTGCATGAAAGTACATGGTGCTGTGAGGCTTGGGACAGAGTATGCTACTTTCCTGGGTCAAAGTAAGACACTGGCCAGTGGCAGGGCAGCTCCAACAGTCTTAAGGGAGAATAAGACAAACCCTTTTCCCCATCACAGAAATGTAGTTAGAGCTTCTGTGCATAAATTTCTAGGGTTTTACCTAGAGAAGATAGAGGGGGACAAGGTATGTTCCTCTGTAACTCCCATTAGGGTGAATAATGGATTTTAAAGAAACGGAATCCACTACTCAGGGCAGTAGTATTAAATATTAACAGACTGGATGGAACCCCCTGCTACAAAGACACCCAATAAACCCCATCACAAAGCCCTATAGTTTTAAGAAAAGAGATGTGATTTCTTTCAAATACTTTTGAGTTTCGGTTTCTCTACTAAGTCACATTGGAAATCAGTAAGCAATGAACTAAGCATTCAATAGAGCTTAGGGAAATGCAAGAGACACATAAAGAAAAATCAGTGAGACAACAAGCAGGGAACACAAAGACTCCATTCTGGGTTAGACCTTCTGAGAGAGCGGCAGGCCACTTGCCCAGTGATCCAGCACTGCTCTGGGTGACGGATTGAGCAGTAATGGTGGACCAGACCCATGAACACCTGTCTGGAGTCCTGTCTTCAGGGGAATGTTCTCAATCTACTGGGTTACACTTGTCCAGATCTGATCCCACCTATTTCTGTAGAGTAGATCCAAAACATTGCATGCCTCCAGACACAGGATTTGCCTTCCAGATAACATTTCACTGATAAATGGAAACCATTTAGACAGAGTGATAAATGACAGTCAAAATCAAGCAGCACCCTCTGGACTTACCATTTTGATTACAGTGATTCTTTGCTAACATTTGGGCGCCATTCTTGAAACAGACATGGATGGCAAGCTGGAGGGTTTGTACTATCTCCTAGAAAATAGACAAATTTGTAGGAAAAAAAAGAAAAGACTGATGCTAAATATTTTTAAAGCACTGAAAAAAAAAAAAAAGCCCTGAAACACTGATTTGTTGATATTTAAAACTTTTTCCAGGAAAGTATCCTTATCTTGGCTCTTCTTCAATTGTTCAGGAAACACTGGTATAAAAACATCTCTCTGGAGAGATAGTTTGCCACAAGATTTATTCCCAAAAGACTATCCTTTTTTAATGTTCTTTAGCCTGCCTCTATTGACTTAAAATGTAATGTGTTTGAACTTGCTTTAGCTTTGTTTCCTTTTTAAAAGACTCAGCAAATTGCCCTTGTCACCTCACCAGCTGGCTTTTTCCTCTTCTTCTTCTTTTTCTTTTTTTTTTTTTTTCACTCTGTTGCCCAGGCTGGAGTGCAGTGGCACGATCTTGGCTCACTGCAAGCTCCGCCTCCTGGGTTCACGCCATTCTCCTGCCTCAGCCTCCCG